>NC_143043.1:35272446-35537446 GCF_057628025.1 Oncorhynchus mykiss
TCCGGGGAACAGGTCAGCATTCCATAGCCGCAGGCAGAACAGTTGAAACTGGAGCAGCAGCACGGCCAGGTGGACAGCAAGGAGTCATCATGTCAGGTAGTCCTGGGGCATGGTCCTAGGGCTCAGGTCCTCCGAGAGAGAGAAAGAAAGAGAGAAGGAGAGAATTAGAGAGAGCATACTTAAATTCACACAGGTCACCGGATAAGACAGGAGAAGTACTCCACATATAACAAACGGACCCAGAGTCAGAAGGAGCTGAGGGAGGAGTTGTGTGTTGTGGTGAGGTTAGATTTAGGACTTTGTTTTATGGCAGTAAGGTGTGGCATTAGTTTGCTGTAGGCTTGTGTTCCACTTCCAGTAATGTACTATAGAAATAAAATGCTCTCCAGGTTTGTATTACAGTTACAGTAATGAGAGAGAGAGAGAGAGAGAGAGAGAGAGAGAGAGAGAGAGAGAGAGAGAGAGAGAGAGAGAGAGAGAGAGAGAGAGAGAGAGAGAGACAGCATTCTCACATAGGTGTCCTTCTTATCCAGGTGGGAGAGGGCAGTGTGGAGTGCAAAAGAGATTACGTCATCTGTGGATCTCTCGGATGGACACAGGTTGTCTGGGATGATGGTGTCGATGTGAGCCATTACCAGCCTTTCAAAGCATTTCACAATAACAATTATATATTGAATGCATTGAACCGAAATTACCATAACAAAACAAACATTGCAGATGAGAAATTATGGGAATTAACGATAAATGTAGGCTACTACTGGTGATATATGTAATGGGGAATTGATAGAAACAGCAAACAATGCACACAATAAAGTTATGAAACAATGAATACCCACGGAATGGCTGGAGAGAACGCATTCTGGAGAGAGACATGCCTTGTGCATCTGAGCCACAATCCCCCATATTCTTGGACCGTGTCATCCCTGTGGCCTCCTCAATGTATTAGTCCACTGAGACAGGGGCAAATCAGACAGGTGTCTCGTGTACCATGGAACAAAATCTATTTGCAACTGTTGGATTAAAAAAATCTAATGTTTTCAATACAGACCACTTTTGTCGTACACTAATCCATATAAGACACCCAGACAGTATACCCTTAATCCTGTAATAAATCAAATATAATGATACATAACTTGATATTTCTGCCATCCATTTTGACATTGTGGGAGGATAACCAACCTTCCAATTAATGGCAATGCATTTCTTAGCCACAATAAATGGTAGGTTACACAGTTTCTTCTGATAACAGTCTCCAGTATCAACATTTCCAAGCAAAGAAAAACAGGGAGCCTACTCCATGTAAAATAACATACTCTTTGACGGAATTCAGCCAGCGTTCACAAGACCATAACATACACCTTCAGCAGAGGAATAACATTTCTGAGTGCATGATATCGAGTTTCACTGGTATATAATATGTTCTATGGATGGATTCATTTGCAGTAATTTATGTCTGAGCATGACTGAGCATTCTATCAGATCTGTATCCATTCATCATCATCAACAGTGTCTCCCAGGTCTTCCACACATTTTTCAGGAAGAGCCTCTATCAACCATTGATACCGTTTGGAAATCAACTTGAGGTTTGTCAGACTGGCTTAAAATAATTTCAGACTTTGAAAGTTCTGGCTTGGCCAGTGTTTGCTGCACAGAGAGAATAAAGTGTTGCATCTGCAATTGTTCATCTCAGCGCCGACTTGGTTGCCTGACCCTGCTGAGACCCCTGTCACCATCTGATCCTGCTCAGATGAGGCATGGCAAATAATTACCTTGGTGTAGATTCATACATTATATTATCCAAGAGAATAATCAATGGTTCAATAATTGAAAATACCATTATTTCTATATCCCAGACTGTAGACTACCCATCAACTCAAGATGGAACTTTGTATCCATTCACTGATTGTTATAATAAACTGCAAAATTCACCTGAACTCCATAGACTGGTCTTCCCTCGCTGTTTGACCCTGCTGGGACACCTGTCACCATCTGAGTCTGCTAAGACATGATGAGCATAGTATTGGGTACTGACTGTGCACCATGACAGTGTAGCCTGTAGAGTTGTTTATACTGTGTCAGTGTGAAAAGTAGGGAATTAGCTAGGGAAACGGACAGGTCATTAACGCTACATTGCTATGCTGACTCAAATCAGTTGGCTGCTGGTTTCATTGTTTGATTCAGGTCTATTGTGATTGAGGCAAAAATAATAGCTAGCTAGCTAACATTAGGCAACTTTTGGCTAACACTAATGTTACATCATCTGCCGTAAACTAGCCAAGTTAATTTACTTCTTTTGAAACTGGACAAAAAGGCTGTTTCATACACACAACAGCTGTTAGAAACAGCTACCTGACAGAGAACTAGAGACTAGCGTTACATCTGAACTGGCAGTGGTAGCTACTAGCTTGCTAGTTCATTCTCTTCAGACAGAACCTCAGTCGAGAGCGGATGATACATTACTGTAGCTAAAGTTACATGTCAGTTACACTACTAGCTCAGCACTGGGAATAAATACTTTTTTCCTGTTAAGTCAAACAGCAGTTACCTTGCCAGCTACATCAGTCAAATTAAGAGTAGCCAGTTTCTGCTCTGCTTGCTTTTACACCTTGGAGAGACAGCAGCTGCAGACGGCAGCACCGTGCCTTTCAGAAGCTATGCCTTCACACACCCTGTCCACTCAGTGTAAAGGTTAACAGCCTACCCGACTGCTCTGAGGCGTCCACATGGTCCTAAAGTACACTGCTTTTAGTATCACAGTGCAATAAAATTGGGGGTGGGTCAAAAATGAAAGTTGCGCCACTGGTCATTTAGACAGGTTATTTTGGTGTTCTTGGGCACAGGGACTATGATGGTCTGCTTGAAACATATAGGTATTAAAGACTGGGTCAGGGAGAGTTTGAAAATTACACCCGCCAACTGGTCAGCACATGTTATGAGTACAGGTCCTGGTAATTCGTCTGGCCCCGTGGCCTTGTGAATGTTAACCTGTTTAAAGGTCTCACATCGGCTACTGAGAGCGAGATCACACAGTCGACTGGAACAGCTGGTGCTCTCATGCATGGTTCAGTGTTGCTTATCTCAAAGCGAGCATAGATGGCATTTAGCTCGTCTGATAGGCTCGCGTCACATTGTAATCCGTGATAGTTTGCAAGCCCTGCCACGTCTGGCGAGTATCCGCGCCGGTGTAGTAGGATTTGATTTTAGTCCTGTATTGACGCTTTACCTGTTTGATGGCTTATCTGAAGGCGTAGCAGGACTTCTTATAAGCGTCCGGATTAGTGTCCTGCTCCTTGAAAGCGGCAGCTTTAGTTTAGTGTGGATGATGCCTGTAATCTATGGCTTTTTGGGTTGAATATGTACTTACAGTCATTGTGGGGACGACGTCGTCGATGCCCTTATTAATTAAGCCAGTGACTGATGTTGTAAACTTCTCAATGTTATCGGATGAATCCCGGAACATATTCCAGTCTGTGCCTGTGAAACAGTCCTGTAGTTTAGCATCTGCTTCATCGGACCACTTCTGTACTTTCTGTTTGAGTTTTTTCTTGTAAGCAGGAGTCAGAAGGATAGAATTATGGTCAGATTTACCAAAGGGACGGCCCTGTATGCATTTCTGTGTGTGGAGTAAAGGTCATCTAGAGTTTTGTTTGCTCTAGTTGCACAGGTGACATTCTGGTAAAAATAAGGTTACCTGCATTAAAATCACTGTATGTGTGTGTCTCTCTCTCATTCTCTCACTCTTTCTCCCTCTCTCCCCCACTATCTCCCCCTCTCGTTCTTTCTGTCTCTCCCCCTGACCTAATGATACCACTGTCAAATCAAATGTATTTGTCCCCTGCTGAATACAACAGCTGTATACTTTACTGTGAAATGTGTACTTACAACCACTTTCCCAACAATGCAGAGTTAAAATGAATGAAACATTTGCAAATAAAAAAAGGAAATAACACAAGTGACACAATAAAATAACCATAATGAGGCTATATACAAGGAGTGCTGGTACCAGGTCAATGTACAAGGTAATTGAGGTAATATGTTTCTACTCATTTCTCATCATCACAGAGGGAAAGAAGGAGAGGGAGGGAGAGGATTTCAGAAAGAGAAACAGTAAGAGAGGGATAAGGT
Organism: Oncorhynchus mykiss; assembly: GCF_057628025.1. Classification (NCBI taxonomy): domain Eukaryota; kingdom Metazoa; phylum Chordata; class Actinopteri; order Salmoniformes; family Salmonidae; genus Oncorhynchus; species Oncorhynchus mykiss. Next base: position 35,276,572 of record NC_143043.1, read on the forward strand.
TTCTCTCTCTCTCCTAGAGATATATTATCTGACCCACTGGCCCTGTTACATGCAGGCTTACATGCTGCTCTCCTTCACTCATTCACTCCCTCTGTCTCCCTCTCTGTCTCCCTCCCTCTCTGTCTCTCTCTCTCTCCTAGAGATATATTATCTGACCCACTGGCCCTGTTACATGCAGGCTTACATGCTGCTCTCCTTCACTCATTCACTCCCTCTCCATCTCCCTCTCCCTCTCTCTCCCTCTCTCTGTCAATCTCTTCAACTCTCTCTCTCTCCATCTCTCTCCCTCTCCGTCTCCCTGTTCATCTCTTTCGCTCTCCCCGTCACTTCATCCCTCTCTCTTCTCTCTCTCTCTCTCTCTTCATCTCTCGTCCTTTCTTTCTCTCTCCCTCTCTTCATCTCTCTCTCTCTTCTCTATCTCGTCCTGTATAAGCTGTGTCATCCCATTAGTTATAGTGTGTAGGGGCTTGGGTACTGTGTCATCCCATTAGTTATGGTGTGTAGGGGTTTGGGTACTGTGTCATCCCATTAGTTATGGTGTGTAGGGGTTTGGGGGTTTGTGTACTGTGTCGTCCCATTAGTTATGGTGTGTGGGGGCTTGGGTACTGTGTCATCCCATTAGTTATGGTGTGTAGGGGTTGGGGTACTGAATCATCCCATTAGTTATGGTGTGTAGGGGTTTGGGTACTGTGTCATCCCATTTGTTATGGTGTGTAGGGGTTTGGGTACTGTGTCATCCCATTAGTTATGGTGTGTAGGGGTTTGGGTACTGTGTCATCCCATTAGTTATGGTGTGTAGGGGCTTGGGTACTGTGTCATCCCATTAGTTATGGTGTGTAGGGGTTGGGGTACTGAATCATCCCATTAGTTATGGTGTGTAGGGGTTTGGGTACTGCGTCATCCCATTTGTTATGGTGTGTAGGGGTTTGGGTACTGTGTCATCCCATTAGTTATGGTGTGTAGGGGTTTGGGTACTGTGTCATCCCATTAGTTATGGTGTGTAGGGGTTTAGGTACTGTGTCATTCCATTAGTTATGGTGTGTAGGGGTTCGGGTACTGTGTCATCCCATTAGTTATGGTGTGTAGGGGTTTAGGTACTGTGTCATTCCATTAGTTATGGTGTGTAGGGGTTTGGGTACTGTGTCATCCCATTAGTTATGGTGTGTAGGGGTTTGGGTACTGTGTCATCCCATTAGTTAGGGTGTGTAGGGGTTTGGGTACTGTGTCATCCCATTAGTTATGGTGTGTAGGGGTTTGGGTACTGTGTCATCCCATTAGTTATGGTGTGTAGGGGTTGGGGTACTGTGTCATCCCATTAGTTATGGTGTGTAGGGGTTTGGGTACTGTGTCATCCCATTAGTTATGGTGTGTAAGGGTTTGGGTACTGTGTCATCCCATTAGTTATGGTGTGTAGGGGTTTGGGTACTGTGTCATCCCATTAGTTATGGTGTGTAGGGGTTTAGGTACTGTGTCATTCCATTAGTTATGGTGTGTAGGGGTTTGGGTACAGTGTCATCCCATTAGTTATGGTGTGTAGGGGTTTGGGGGTTTGTGTACTGTGTCGTCCCATTAGTTATGGTGTGTAGGGGCTTGGGTATTGTGTCATCCCATTAGTTATGGTGTGTAGGGGTTGGGGTACTGAATCATCCCATTAGTTATGGTGTGTAGGGGTTTGGGTACTGTGTCATCCCATTTGTTATGGTGTGTAGGGGTTTGGGTACTGTGTCATCCCATTAGTTATGGTGTGTAGGGGTTTGGGTACTGTGTCATCCCATTAGTTATGGTGTGTAGGGGTTTAGGTACTGTGTCATTCCATTAGTTATGGTGTGTAGGGGTTCGGGTACTGTGTCATCCCATTAGTTATGGTGTGTAGGGGTTTAGGTACTGTGTCATTCCATTAGTTATGGTGTGTAGGGGCTTGGGTACTGTGTCATCCCATTAGTTATGGTGTGTAGGGGTTTGGGTACTGTGTCATCCCATTAGTTATGGTGTGTATGGGTTTGGGGGTTTGTGTAGTGTGTCGTCCCATTAGTTATGGTGTTGGGGCTTGGGTACTGTGTCATTCCATTAGTTATGGTGTGTAGGGGCTTGGGTACTGTGTCATCCCATTAGTTATGGTGTGTAGGGGTTTGGGTACTGTGTCATCCCATTAGTTATGGTGTGTATGGGTTTGGGGGTTTGTGTAATGTGTCGTCCCATTAGTTATGGTGTGTAGGGGTTGGGGTACTGAATCATCCCATTAGTTATGGTGTGTAGGGGTTTGGGTACTGTGTCATCCCATTTGTTATGGTGTGTAGGGATTTGGGTACTGTGTCATCCCATTAGTTATGGTGTGTAGGGGTTTGGGTACTGTGTCATCCCATTAGTTATGGTGTGTAGGGGTTTAGGTACTGTGTCATTCCATTAGTTATGGTGTGTAGGGGCTTGGGTACTGTGTCATCCCATTAGTTATGGTGTGTAGGGGTTTGGGTACTGTGTCATCCCATTAGTTATGGTGTGTATGGGTTTGGGGGTTTGTGTAGTGTGTCGTCCCATTAGTTATGGTGTGTAGGGGTTGGGGTACTGAATCATCCCATTAGTTATGGTGTGTAGGGGTTTGGGTACTGTGTCATCCCATTTGTTATGGTGTGTAGGGATTTGGGTACTGTGTCATCCCATTAGTTATGGTGTGTAGGGGTTTGGGTACTGTGTCATCCCATTAGTTATGGTGTGTAGGGGTTTAGGTACTGTGTCATTCCATTAGTTATGGTGTGTAGGGGTTCGGGTACTGTGTCATCCCATTAGTTATGGTGTGTAGGGGTTTAGGTACTGTGTCATTCCATTAGTTATGGTGTGTAGGGGTTTGGGTACTGTGTCATCCCATTAGTTATGGTGTGTAGGGGTTTGGGTACTGTGTCATCCCATTAGTTAGGGTGTGTAGGGGTTTGGGTACTGTGTCATCCCATTTGTTATGGTGTGTAGGGGTTTGGGTACTGTGTCATCCCATTAGTTATGGTGTGTAGGGGTTGGGGTACTGTGTCATCCCATTAGTTATGGTGTGTAGGGGTTTGGGTACTGTGTCATCCCATTAGTTATGGTGTGTAGGGGTTTGGGTACTGTGTCATCCCATTAGTTATGGTGTGTAGGGGTTGGGGTACTGTGTCATCCCATTAGTTATGGTGTGTAGGGGTTTGGGTACTGTGTCATCCCATTAGTTATGGTGTGTAAGGGTTTGGGTACTGTGTCATCCCATTAGTTATGGTGTGTAGGGGTTTGGGTACTGTGTCATCCCATTAGTTATGGTGTGTAGGGGTTTAGGTACTGTGTCATTCCATTAGTTATGGTGTGTAGGGGTTTGGGTACTGTGTCATCCCATTAGTTATGGTGTGTAGGAGTTTGGGTACTCTGTCATCCCATTAGTTATGGTGTGTAGGGGTTTGGGTACTGTGTCATCCCATTAGTTATGGTGTGTAGGGGTTTGGGTACTGTGTCAGCACAAGGACAAGTTTCCATTGTATAATAGATACAGTGCCTTGCGAAAGTATTTGGCCCCCTTGAACTTTGCGACCTTTTGCCACATTTCAGGCTTCAAACATAAAGATATAAAACTGTATTTTTTTTTGTGAAGAATCAACAACAAGTGGGACACAATCATGAAGTGGAACGACATTTATTGGATATTTCAAACTTTTTTAACAAATCAAAAACTGAAAAATTGGTCTTGCAAAATTATTCAACCCCCTTAAGTTTATACTTTATAGCGCCACATTTTGCTGCGATTACAGCTGTAAGTCGCTTGGGGTATGTCTCTATCAGTTTTGCACATCGAGAGACTGACATTTTTTCCCATTCCTCCTTGCAAAACAGCTCGAGCTCAGTGAGGTTGGATGGAGAGCATTTGTGAACAGCAGTTTTCAGTTCTTTCCACAGATTCTCGATTGGATTCAGGTCTGGACTTTGACTTGGCCATTCTAACACCTGGATATGTTTATTTTTGAACCATTCCATTGTAGATTTTGCTTTATGTTTTGGATCATTGTCTTGTTGGAAGACAAATCTCTGTCCCAGTCTCAGGTCTTTTGCAGACTCCATCAGGTTTTCTTCCAGAATGGTCCTGTATTTGGCTCCATCCATCTTCCCATCAATTTTAACCATCTTCCCTGTCCCTGCTGAAGAAAAGCAGGCCCAAACCATGATGCTGCCACCACCATGTTTGACAGTGGGGATGGTGTGTTCAGGGTGATGAGCTGTGTTGCTTTTACGCCAAACATAACCTTTTGCATTGTTGACAAAAAGTTCAATTTTGGTTTCATCTGACCAGAGCACCTTCTTCCACATGTTTGGTGTGTCTCCCAGGTGGCTTGTGGCAAACTTTAAACAACACTTTTTATGGATATCTTTAAGAAATGGCTTTCTTCTTGCCAGTCTTCCATAAAGGCTAGATTTGTGCAATATACGACTGATTGTTGTCCTATGGACAGAGTCTCCCACCTCAGCTGTAGATCTCTGCAGTTCATCCAGAGTGATCATGGGCCTCTTGGCTGCATCTCTGATCAGTCTTCTCCTTGTATGAGCTGAAAGTTTAGAGGGACGGCCAGGTCTTGGTAGATTTGCAGTGGTCTGATGCTCCTTCCATTTCAATATTATCGCTTGCACAGTGCTCCTTGGGATGTTTAAAGCTTGGGAAATCTTTTTGTATCCAAATCCGGCTTTAAACTTCTTCACAACAGTATCTCGGACCTGCCTGGTGTGTTCCTTGTTCTTCATGATGCTCTCTGCGCTTTTAACGGACCTCTGAGACTATCACAGTGCAGGTGCATTTATACGGAGACTTGATTACACACAGGTGGATTGTATTTATCATCATTAGTCATTTAGGTCAACATTAGATCATTCAGAGATGCTCACTGAACTTCTGGAGAGAGTTTGCTGCACTGAAAGTAAAGGGGCTGAATAATTTTGCACGCCCAATTTTTCAGTTTTTGATTTGTTAAAAAAGTTTGAAATATCCAATAAATGTCGTTCCACTTCATGATTGTGTCCCACTTGTTGTTGATTCTTCACAAAAAAATACAGTTTTATATCTTTATGTTTGATGCCTGAAATGTGGCAAAAGGTCGCAAAGTTCAAGGGGGCCGAATACTTTCGCAAGGCACTGTACATTGAAAGCTATTTCTATTTGTAGTCTCCTTATAGAAAATCCATTATATTCACATAGTCACTCATATGCATGCACGGACGCACTTACGCACAGACGCACACGCATGCACGCACTGACACACACACACACACACACACACACACACATACACGCACACACACACACACACACACACACACACACACACACACACACACACACGCCTCACGCTTTTTATGATAAAATCCCACGACCAGAACTGCAATGTGCTGAGCAATGATCTGAAAGGAGTTGTGTAATCAATCAGCGTGTGTTTAGATTAAAATTCGCTTTGAGGAGATTAAGCCTTTTCTGTCTGACATCCTCAGCTGGAATGATCCCTCCTTTATGTGCTAGGCCTTACATCTCTCTCTCTCTCTCTCTCTCTCTCTCTCTCTCTCTCTCTCTCTCTCTCTCTCTCTCTCTCTCTCTCTCCCCATCTCTCTCCCTCTCCCTCTCCCTCTTCCTCTCTCATCATCTCTCTCCCTCTCCGTCTTCCTCTTTCCCCATCTCTCTCCCTCTCCGTCTTCCTCTCTCATCATCTCTCTCCCTCTCCGTCTTCCTCTCTCCCCATCTCTCCCTCTCCGTCTTCCTTTCTCATCATCTCTCTCCCTCTCCGTCTTCCTCTCTCCCCATCTCTCTCCCTCTCCGTCTTCCTCTCTCCCCATCTCTCTCCCTCTCCGTCTTCCTCTCTCATCATCTCTCTCCCTCTCCGTCTTCCTCTCTCCCCATCTCTCTCCCTCTCCGTCTTCCTCTCTCATCATCTCTCTCCCTCTCCGTCTTCATCTCTCCCCATCTCTCTCCCTCTCCGTCTTCCTCTCTCCCCATCTCTCTCCCTCTCCGTCTTCCTCTCTCATCATCTCTCTCCCTCTCCGTCTTCCTCTCTCATCATCTCTCTCCCTCTCCATCTTCCTCTCTCCCCATCTCTCTCCCTCTCCGTCTTCCTCTCTCATCATCTCTCTCCCTCTCCGTCTTCCTCTCTCCGCATCTCTCTCCCTCTCCGTCTTCCTCTCTCCCCATCTCTCTTCCTCTCCGTCTTCCTCTCTCCCCATCTCTCTCCCTCTCCGTCTTCCTCTCTCATCATCTCTCTCCCTCTCCGTCTTCCTCTCTCCCTCTCCGTCTTCCTCTCTCACCATCTCTCTCCCTCTCCGTCTTCCTCTCTTTTAATTTCTTTCAATATAAAGTCCCCGTCACTTCATCCCTCTATCTCTTCTCTCTCTTCTCTCTCTACCCCTCTCTCTATCTCTCTCTCGTCTTGTATAAGCTGTGTCATCCCATTAGTTATGGTGTGTAGGGGTTTGGGTACTGTGTCATCCCATTAATTATGGTGTGTAGGGGTTTAGGTACTGTGTCATCCCATTAGTTATGGTGTGTAGGGGTTTAGGTACTGTGTCATCCCATTAGTTATGGTGTGTAGGGGTTTGGGTACTGTGTCATCCCATTAGTTATGGTGTGTAGGGGTTTAGGTACTGTGTCATGCCATTAGTTATGGTGTGTAGGGGTTTAGGTACTGTGTCATCCCATTAGTTATGGTGTGTAGGGGTTTAGGTACTGTGTCATCCCATTCATTACGGTGTGTAGGGGTTTGGGTACTGTGTCATCCCATTAGTTATGGTGTGTAGGGGTTTGGGTACTGTGTCATCCCATTAGTTATGGTGTGTAGGGGTTTGGGTACTGTGTCATCCCATTAGTTATGGTGTGTAGGGGTTTGGGTACTGTGTCATCCCATTAGTTATGGTGTGTAGGGGTTTAGGTACTGTGTCGTCCCATTAGTTATGGTGTGTAGGGGTTTGGGTACTGTGTCATCCCATTAGTTATGGTGTGTAGGGGTTTGGGTACTGTGTCATCCCATTAGTTATAGTGTGTAGGGGTTTGGGTACTGTGTCATACCATTAGTTATGGTGTGTAGGGGTTTAGGTACTGTGTCATCCCATTAGTTATGGTGTGTAGGGGTTTGGGTACTGTGTCATCCCATTAGTTATGGTGTGTAGGGGTTTGGGTACTGTGTCATCCCATTAGTTATGGTGTGTAGGGGTTTGGGTACTGTGTCATACCATTAGTTATGGTGTGTAGGGGTTTAGGTACTGTGTCATCCCATTAGTTATGGTGTGTAGGGGTTTGGGTACTGTGTCATCCCATTAGTTATGGTGTGTAGGGGTTTGGGTACTGTGTCATCCCATTAGTTATGGTGTGTAGGGGTTTAGGTACTGTGTCGTCCCATTAGTTATGGTGTGTAGGGGTTTGGGTACTGTGTCATCACATTAGTTATGGTGTGTAGGGGTTTGGGTACTGTGTCATCCCATTAGTTATGGTGTGTAGGGGTTTAGGTACTGTGTCGTCCCATTAGTTATGGTGTGTAGGGTTTTGGGTACTGTGTCATCCCATTAGTTATGGTGTGTAGAGGTTTTGGTACTGTGTCATCCCATTAGTTATGGTGTGTAGGGGTTTGGGTACTGTGTCGTCCCATTAGTTCTGGTGTGTAGGGGTTTGGGTACTGTGTCATCCCATTAGTTATGGTGTGTAGGGGTTTGGGTACTGTGTCGTCCCATTAGTTATGGTGTGTAGGGGTTTGGGTACTGTGTCATCCCATTAGTTATGGTGTGTAGGGGTTTGTGTACTGTGTCAAACCATTAGTTATGGTGTGTAGGGGTTTAGGTACTGTGTCATCCCATTAGTTATGGTGTGTATGGGTTTGGGTACTGTGTCATCCCATTAGTTATGGTGTGTAGGGGTTTGGGTACTGTGTCATCCCATTAGTTATGGTGTGTAGGGGTTTGGGTACTGTGTCATCCCATTAGTTATGGTGTGTAGGGGTTTGGGTACTGTGTCATACCATTAGTTATGGTGTGTATGGGTTTAGGTACTGTGTAATCCCATTAGTTATGGTGTGTAGGGGTTTGCGTACTGTGTCATCCCATTAGTTATGGTGTGTAGGGGTTTGGGTACTGTGTCATCCCATTAGTTATGGTGTGTAGGGGTTTGGGTACTGTGTCATCCCATTAATTATGGTGTGTAGGGGTTTAGGTACTGTGTCATCCCATTAGTTATGGTGTGTAGGGGTTTAGGTACTGTGTCATCCCATTAGTTATGGTGTGTAGGGGTTTGGGTACTGTGTCATCCCATTAGTTATGGTGTGTAGGGGTTTAGGTACTGTGTCATGCCATTAGTTATGGTGTGTAGGGGTTGGGGTACTGAATCATCCCATTAGTTATGGTGTGTAGGGGTTTGGGTACTGCGTCATCCCATTTGTTATGGTGTGTAGGGGTTTGGGTACTGTGTCATCCCATTAGTTATGGTGTGTAGGGGTTTGGGTACTGTGTCATCCCATTAGTTATGGTGTGTAGGGGTTTAGGTACTGTGTCATTCCATTAGTTATGGTGTGTAGGGGTTCGGGTACTGTGTCATCCCATTAGTTATGGTGTGTAGGGGTTTAGGTACTGTGTCATTCCATTAGTTATGGTGTGTAGGGGTTTGGGTACTGTGTCATCCCATTAGTTATGGTGTGTAGGGGTTTGGGTACTGTGTCATCCCATTAGTTAGGGTGTGTAGGGGTTTGGGTACTGTGTCATCCCATTAGTTATGGTGTGTAGGGGTTTGGGTACTGTGTCATCCCATTAGTTATGGTGTGTAGGGGTTGGGGTACTGTGTCATCCCATTAGTTATGGTGTGTAGGGGTTTGGGTACTGTGTCATCCCATTAGTTATGGTGTGTAAGGGTTTGGGTACTGTGTCATCCCATTAGTTATGGTGTGTAGGGGTTTGGGTACTGTGTCTTCCCATTAGTTATGGTGTGTAGGGGTTTAGGTACTGTGTCATTCCATTAGTTATGGTGTGTAGGGGTTTGGGTACAGTGTCATCCCATTAGTTATGGTGTGTAGGGGTTTGGGGGTTTGTGTACTGTGTCGTCCCATTAGTTATGGTGTGTAGGGGCTTGGGTATTGTGTCATCCCATTAGTTATGGTGTGTAGGGGTTGGGGTACTGAATCATCCCATTAGTTATGGTGTGTAGGGGTTTGGGTACTGTGTCATCCCATTTGTTATGGTGTGTAGGGGTTTGGGTACTGTGTCATCCCATTAGTTATGGTGTGTAGGGGTTTGGGTACTGTGTCATCCCATTAGTTATGGTGTGTAGGGGTTTAGGTACTGTGTCATTCCATTAGTTATGGTGTGTAGGGGTTCGGGTACTGTGTCATCCCATTAGTTATGGTGTGTAGGGGTTTAGGTACTGTGTCATTCCATTAGTTATGGTGTGTAGGGGCTTGGGTACTGTGTCATCCCATTAGTTATGGTGTGTAGGGGTTTGGGTACTGTGTCATCCCATTAGTTATGGTGTGTATGGGTTTGGGGGTTTGTGTAGTGTGTCGTCCCATTAGTTATGGTGTTGGGGCTTGGGTACTGTGTCATCCCATTAGTTATGGTGTGTAGGGGTTGGGGTACTGAATCATCCCATTAGTTATGGTGTGTAGGGGTTTGGGTACTGTGTCATCCCATTTGTTATGGTGTGTAGGGATTTGGGTACTGTGTCATCCCATTAGTTATGGTGTGTAGGGGTTTGGGTACTGTGTCATCCCATTAGTTATGGTGTGTAGGGGTTTAGGTACTGTGTCATTCCATTAGTTATGGTGTGTAGGGGTTCGGGTACTGTGTCATCCCATTAGTTATGGTGTGTAGGGGTTTAGGTACTGTGTCATTCCATTAGTTATGGTGTGTAGGGGTTTGGGTACTGTGTCATCCCATTAGTTATGGTGTGTAGGGGTTTGGGTACTGTGTCATCCCATTAGTTAGGGTGTGTAGGGGTTTGGGTACTGTGTCATCCCATTTGTTATGGTGTGTAGGGGTTTGGGTACTGTGTCATCCCATTAGTTATGGTGTGTAGGGGTTGGGGTACTGTGTCATCCCATTAGTTATGGTGTGTAGGGGTTTGGGTACTGTGTCATCCCATTAGTTATGGTGTGTAGGGGTTTGGGTACTGTGTCATCCCATTAGTTATGGTGTGTAGGGGTTGGGGTACTGTGTCATCCCATTAGTTATGGTGTGTAGGGGTTTGGGTACTGTGTCATCCCATTAGTTATGGTGTGTAGGGGTCTGGGTACTGTGTCATCCCATTAGTTATGGTGTGTAAGGGTTTGGGTACTGTGTCATCCCATTAGTTATGGTGTGTAGGGGTTTGGGTACTGTGTCATCCCATTAGTTATGGTGTGTAGGGGTTTAGGTACTGTGTCATTCCATTAGTTATGGTGTGTAGGGGTTTGGGTACTGTGTCATCCCATTAGTTATGGTGTGTAGGAGTTTGGGTACTGTGTCATCCCATTAGTTATGGTGTGTAGGGGTTTGGGTACTGTGTCATCCCATTAGTTATGGTGTGTAGGGGTTTGGGTACTGTGTCAGCACAAGGACAAGTTTCCATTGTATAATAGATACAGTGCCTTGCGAAAGTATTTGGCCCCCTTGAACTTTGCGACCTTTTGCCACATTTCAGGCTTCAAACATAAAGATATAAAACTGTATTTTTTTTTGTGAAGAATCAACAACAAGTGGGACACAATCATGAAGTGGAACGACATTTATTGGATATTTCAAACTTTTTTAACAAATCAAAAACTGAAAAATTGGTCTTGCAAAATTATTCAACCCCCTTAAGTTTATACTTTATAGCGCCACATTTTGCTGCGATTACAGCTGTAAGTCGCTTGGGGTATGTCTCTATCAGTTTTGCACATCGAGAGACTGACATTTTTTCCCATTCCTCCTTGCAAAACAGCTCGAGCTCAGTGAGGTTGGATGGAGAGCATTTGTGAACAGCAGTTTTCAGTTCTTTCCACAGATTCTCGATTGGATTCAGGTCTGGACTTTGACTTGGCCATTCTAACACCTGGATATGTTTATTTTTGAACCATTCCATTGTAGATTTTGCTTTATGTTTTGGATCATTGTCTTGTTGGAAGACAAATCTCTGTCCCAGTCTCAGGTCTTTTGCAGACTCCATCAGGTTTTCTTCCAGAATGGTCCTGTATTTGGCTCCATCCATCTTCCCATCAATTTTAACCATCTTCCCTGTCCCTGCTGAAGAAAAGCAGGCCCAAACCATGATGCTGCCACCACCATGTTTGAAAGTGGGGATGGTGTGTTCAGGGTGATGAGCTGTGTTGCTTTTACGCCAAACATAACCTTTTGCATTGTTGACAAAAAGTTCAATTTTGGTTTCATCTGACCAGAGCACCTTCTTCCACATGTTTGGTGTGTCTCCCAGGTGGCTTGTGGCAAACTTTAAACAACACTTTTTATGGATATCTTTAAGAAATGGCTTTCTTCTTGCCAGTCTTCCATAAAGGCTAGATTTGTGCAATATACGACTGATTGTTGTCCTATGGACAGAGTCTCCCACCTCAGCTGTAGATCTCTGCAGTTCATCCAGAGTGATCATGGGCCTCTTGGCTGCATCTCTGATCAGTCTTCTCCTTGTATGAGCTGAAAGTTTAGAGGGACGGCCAGGTCTTGGTAGATTTGCAGTGGTCTGATGCTCCTTCCATTTCAATATTATCGCTTGCACAGTGCTCCTTGGGATGTTTAAAGCTTGGGAAATCTTTTTGTATCCAAATCCGGCTTTAAACTTCTTCACAACAGTATCTTGGACCTGCCTGGTGTGTTCCTTGTTCTTCATGATGCTCTCTGCGCTTTTAACGGACCTCTGAGACTATCACAGTGCAGGTGCATTTATACGGAGACTTGATTACACACAGGTGGATTGTATTTATCATCATTAGTCATTTAGGTCAACATTAGATCATTCAGAGATGCTCACTGAACTTCTGGAGAGAGTTTGCTGCACTGAAAGTAAAGGGGCTGAATAATTTTGCACGCCCAATTTTTCAGTTTTTGATTTGTTAAAAAAGTTTGAAATATCCAATAAATGTCGTTCCACTTCATGATTGTGTCCCACTTGTTGTTGATTCTTCACAAAAAAATACAGTTTTATATCTTTATGTTTGATGCCTGAAATGTGGCAAAAGGTCGCAAAGTTCAAGGGGGCCGAATACTTTCGCAAGGCACTGTACATTGAAAGCTATTTCTATTTGTAGTCTCCTTATAGAAAATCCATTATATTCACATAGTCACTCATATGCATGCACGGACGCACTTACGCACAGACGCACACGCATGCACGCACTGACACACACACACACACACACACACACATACACACACACACACACACACACACACACACACACACACACACACACACGCCTCACGCTTTTTATGATAAAATCCCACGACCAGAACTGCAATGTGCTGAGCAATGATCTGAAAGGAGTTGTGTAATCAATCAGCGTGTGTTTAGATTAAAATTCGCTTTGAGGAGATTAAGCCTTTTCTGTCTGACATCCTCAGCTGGAATGATCCCTCCTTTATGTGCTAGGCCTTACATCTCTCTCTCTCTCTCTCTCTCTCTCTCTCTCTCTCTCTCTCTCTCTCTCTCTCTCTCTCTCTCTCCCCATCTCTCTCCCTCTCCCTCTCCCTCTTCCTCTCTCATCATCTCTCTCCCTCTCCGTCTTCCTCTTTCCCCATCTCTCTCCCTCTCCGTCTTCCTCTCTCATCATCTCTCTCCCTCTCCGTCTTCCTCTCTCCCCATCTCTCCCTCTCCGTCTTCCTTTCTCATCATCTCTCTCCCTCTCCGTCTTCCTCTCTCCCCATCTCTCTCCCTCTCCGTCTTCCTCTCTCCCCATCTCTCTCCCTCTCCGTCTTCCTCTCTCATCATCTCTCTCCCTCTCCGTCTTCCTCTCTCCCCATCTCTCTCCCTCTCCGTCTTCCTCTCTCATCATCTCTCTCCCTCTCCGTCTTCATCTCTCCCCATCTCTCTCCCTCTCCGTCTTCCTCTCTCCCCATCTCTCTCCCTCTCCGTCTTCCTCTCTCATCATCTCTCTCCCTCTCCGTCTTCCTCTCTCATCATCTCTCTCCCTCTCCATCTTCCTCTCTCCCCATCTCTCTCCCTCTCCGTCTTCCTCTCTCATCATCTCTCTCCCTCTCCGTCTTCCTCTCTCCGCATCTCTCTCCCTCTCCGTCTTCCTCTCTCCCCATCTCTCTTCCTCTCCGTCTTCCTCTCTCCCCATCTCTCTCCCTCTCCGTCTTCCTCTCTCATCATCTCTCTCCCTCTCCGTCTTCCTCTCTCCCTCTCCGTCTTCCTCTCTCACCATCTCTCTCCCTCTCCGTCTTCCTCTCTTTTAATTTCTTTCAATATAAAGTCCCCGTCACTTCATCCCTCTATCTCTTCTCTCTCTTCTCTCTCTACCCCTCTCTCTATCTCTCTCTCGTCTTGTATAAGCTGTGTCATCCCATTAGTTATGGTGTGTAGGGGTTTGGGTACTGTGTCATCCCATTAATTATGGTGTGTAGGGGTTTAGGTACTGTGTCATCCCATTAGTTATGGTGTGTAGGGGTTTAGGTACTGTGTCATCCCATTAGTTATGGTGTATAGGGGTTTGGGTACTGTGTCATCCCATTAGTTATGGTGTGTAGGGGTTTAGGTACTGTGTCATGCCATTAGTTATGGTGTGTAGGGGTTTAGGTACTGTGTCATCCCATTAGTTATGGTGTGTAGGGGTTTAGGTACTGTGTCATCCCATTCATTACGGTGTGTAGGGGTTTGGGTACTGTGTCATCCCATTAGTTATGGTGTGTAGGGGTTTGGGTACTGTGTCATCCCATTAGTTATGGTGTGTAGGGGTTTGGGTACTGTGTCATCCCATTAGTTATGGTGTGTAGGGGTTTGGGTACTGTGTCATCCCATTAGTTATGGTGTGTAGGGGTTTAGGTAATGTGTCGTCCCATTAGTTATGGTGTGTAGGGGTTTGGGTACTGTGTCATCCCATTAGTTATGGTGTGTAGGGGTTTGGGTACTGTGTCATCCCATTAGTTATAGTGTGTAGGGGTTTGGGTACTGTGTCATACCATTAGTTATGGTGTGTAGGGGTTTAGGTACTGTGTCATCCCATTAGTTATGGTGTGTAGGGGTTTGGGTACTGTGTCATCCCATTAGTTATGGTGTGTAGGGGTTTGGGTACTGTGTCATCCCATTAGTTATGGTGTGTAGGGGTTTGGGTACTGTGTCAAACCATTAGTTATGGTGTGTAGGGGTTTAGGTACTGTGTCATCCCATTAGTTATGGTGTGTAGGGGTTTGGGTACTGTGTCATCCCATTAGTTATGGTGTGTAGGGGTTTGGGTACTGTGTCATCCCATTAGTTATGGTGTGTAGGGGTTTAGGTACTGTGTCGTCCCATTAGTTATGGTGTGTAGGGGTTTGGGTACTGTGTCATCCCATTAGTTATGGTGTGTAGGGGTTTGGGTACTGTGTCATCCCATTAGTTATGGTGTGTAGGGGTTTAGGTACTGTGTCGTCCCATTAGTTATGGTGTGTAGGGTTTTGGGTACTGTGTCATCCCATTAGTTATGGTGTGTAGAGGTTTTGGTACTGTGTCATCCCATTAGTTATGGTGTGTAGGGGTTTGGGTACTGTGTCGTCCCATTAGTTCTGGTGTGTAGGGGTTTGGGTACTGTGTCATCCCATTAGTTATGGTGTGTAGGGGTTTGGGTACTGTGTCGTCCCATTAGTTATGGTGTGTAGGGGTTTGGGTACTGTGTCATCCCATTAGTTATGGTGTGTAGGGGTTTGTGTACTGTGTCAAACCATTAGTTATGGTGTGTAGGGGTTTAGGTACTGTGTCATCCCATTAGTTATGGTGTGTATGGGTTTGGGTACTGTGTCATCCCATTAGTTATGGTGTGTAGGGGTTTGGGTACTGTGTCATCCCATTAGTTATGGTGTGTAGGGGTTTGGGTACTGTGTCATCCCATTAGTTATGGTGTGTAGGGGTTTGGGTACTGTGTCATACCATTAGTTATGGTGTGTATGGGTTTAGGTACTGTGTAATCCCATTAGTTATGGTGTGTAGGGGTTTGCGTACTGTGTCATCCCATTAGTTATGGTGTGTAGGGGTTTGGGTACTGTGTCATCCCATTAGTTATGGTGTGTAGGGGTTTGGGTACTGTGTCATCCCATTAATTATGGTGTATAGGGGTTTAGGTACTGTGTCATCCCATTAGTTATGGTGTGTAGGGGTTTAGGTACTGTGTCATCCCATTAGTTATGGTGTGTAGGGGTTTGGGTACTGTGTCATCCCATTAGTTATGGTGTGTAGGGGTTTAGGTACTGTGTCATGCCATTAGTTATGGTGTGTAGGGGTTTAGGTACTGTGTCATCCCATTAGTTATGGTGTGTAGGGGTTTAGGTACTGTGTCATCCCATTCATTACGGTGTGTAGGGGTTTGGGTACTGTGTCATCCCATTAGTTATGGTGTGTAGGGGTTTGGGTACTGTGTCATCCCATTAGTTATGGTGTGTAGGGGTTTAGGTACTGTGTCGTCCCATTAGTTATGGTGTGTAGGGGTTTGGGTACTGTGTCATCCCATTAGTTATGGTGTGTAGGGGTTTGGGTACTGTGTCGTCCCATTAGTTATGGTGTGTAGGGTTTTGGGTACTGTGTCATCCCATTAGTTATGGTGTGTAGAGGTTTTGGTACTGTGTCATCCCATTAGTTATGGTGTGTAGGGGTTTGGGTACTGTGTCGTCCCATTAGTTCTGGTGTGTAGGGGTTTGGGTACTGTGTCATCCCATTAGTTATGGTGTGTAGGGGTTTGGGTACTGTGTCGTCCCATTAGTTATGGTGTGTAGGGGTTTGGGTACTGTGTCATCCCATTAGTTATGGTGTGTAGGGGTTTGTGTACTGTGTCAAACCATTAGTTATGGTGTGTAGGGGTTTAGGTACTGTGTCATCCCATTAGTTATGGTGTGTATGGGTTTGGGTACTGTGTCATCCCATTAGTTATGGTGTGTAGGGGTTTGGGTACTGTGTCATCCCATTAGTTATGGTGTGTAGGGGTTTGGGTACTGTGTCATCCCATTAGTTATGGTGTGTAGGGGTTTGGGTACTGTGTCATACCATTAGTTATGGTGTGTAGGGGTTTGGGTACTGTGTCATCCCATTAGTTATGGTGTGTAGGGGTTTGTGTACTGTGTCAAACCATTAGTTATGGTGTGTAGGGGTTTAGGTACTGTGTCATCCCATTAGTTATGGTGTGTATGGGTTTGGGTACTGTGTCATCCCATTAGTTATGGTGTGTAGGGGTTTGGGTACTGTGTCATCCCATTAGTTATGGTGTGTAGGGGTTTGGGTACTGTGTCATCCCATTAGTTATGGTGTGTAGGGGTTTAGGTACTGTGTCATCCCATTAGTTATGGTGTGTAGGGGTTTAGGTACTGTGTCATCCCATTAGTTATGGTGTGTAGGGGTTTGGGTACTGTGTCATCCCATTAGTTATGGTGTGTAGGGGTTTGGGTACTGTGTCATCCCATTAGTTATGGTGTGTAGGGGTTTGGGTACTGTGTCATCCCATTAGTAATGGTGTGTAGGGGTTTGGGTACTGTGTCATCCCATTAGTTATGGTGTGTATTGGTTTGGGTACTGTGTCATCCCATTAGTTATGGTGTGTAGGGGTTTGGGTACTGTGTCATCCCATTAGTTATGGTGTGTAGGGGTTTGGGTACTGTGTCATCCCATTAGTTATGGTGTGTAGGGGTTTGGGTACTGTGTCATCCCATTAGTTATGGTGTGTAGGTGTTTAGGTACTGTGTCATCCCATTAGTTATGGTGTGTAGGGGTTTGGGTACTGTGTCATCCCATTAGTTATGGTGTGTAGGGGTTTGGGTACTGTGTCATCCCATTAGTTTTGGTGTGTAGGGGTTTGGGTACTGTGTCATCCCATTAGTTATGGTGTGTAGGGGTTTGGGTACTGTGTCATCCCATTAGTTATGGTGTGTAGGGGTTTGGGTACTGTGTCATCCCATTAGTTATGGTGTGTAGGGTTTGGGTACTGTGTCATCCCATTAAATCAAATCAAATCAAATCAAATTGTATTTGTCACATACACATGGTTAGCAGATGTTAATGCGAGTGTAGCGAAATGCTTGTGCTTCTAGTTCCGACAATGCAGTAATAACCAACAAGTAATCTAACTAACAATTCCAAAACTACTGTCTTGTACACAGTGAAAGGGGATAAAGAATATGTACATAAGGATATATGAATGAGTGATGGTACAGAGCAGCATAGGCAAGATACAGTAGATGGTATCGAGTACAGTATATACATATGAGATGAGTATGTAAACAAAGTGGCATAGTTAAAGTGGCTAGTGATACATGTATTACATAAGGATACAGTCGGTGATATAGAGTACAGTATATACGTATGCATATGAGATGAATAATGTAGGGTAAGTAACATTATATAAGGTAGCATTGTTTAAAGTGGCTAGTGATATATTTACATCATTTCCCATCAATTCCCATTATTAAAGTGGCTGGAGTTGAGTCAGTGTCAGTGTGTTGGCAGCAGCCACTCAATGTTAGTGGTGGCTGTTTAACAGTCTGATGGCCTTGAGATAGAAGCTGTTTTTCAGTCTCTCGGTCCCAGCTTTGATGCACCTGTACTGACCTCGCCTTCTGGATAATAGCGGGGTGAACAGACATTGGCTCAAGGGGTTGATGTCCTTGATGATCTTTATGGCCTTCCTGTGACATCGGGTGGTGTAGGTGTCCTGGAGGGCAGGTAGTTTGCCCCCGGTGATGCGTTGTGCCGACCTCACTACCCTCTGGAGAGCCTTACGGTTGAGGGCGGAGCAGTTGCCGTACCAGGCGGTGATACAGCCCGCCATGATGCTCTCGATTGTGCATCTGTAGAAGTTTGTGAGTGCTTTTGGTGACAAGCTGAATTTCTTCAGCCTCCTGAGGTTGAAGAGGCGCTGCTGCGCCTTCTTCACAATGCTGTCTGTGTGAGTGGACCAATTCAGTTTGTCTGTGATGTGTATGCCGAGGAACTTAAAACTTGCTACCCTCTCCACTACTGTTCCATCGATGTGGATAGGGGGGTGTTCCCTCTGCTGTTTCCTGAAGTCTACAATCATCTCCTTAGTTTTGTTGACGTTGAGTGTGAGGTTATTTTCCTGACACCACACTCCGAGGGCCCTCACCTCCTCCCTGTAGGCCGTCTCGTCGTTGTTGGTAATCAAGCCTACCACTGTTGTGTCGTCCGCAAACTTGATGATTGAGTTGGAGGCGTGCGTGGCCACGCAGTCGTGGGTGAACAGGGAGTACAGGAGAGGGCTCAGAACGCACCCTTGTGTGTTGAGGATCAGCGGGGTGGAGATGTTGTTGCCTACCCTCACCACCTGGGGGCGGCCCGTCAGGAAGTCCAGTACCCAGTTGCACAGGGCGGGGTCGAGACCCAGGGTCTCGAGCTTGGAGGGTACTATGGTGTTGAATGCCGAGCTGTAGTCGATGAACAGCATTCTCACATAGGTATTCCTCTAATCCAGATGGGTTAGGGCAGTGTGCAGTGTGGTTGAGATTGCATCGTCTGTGGACCTATTTGGGCGGTAAGCAAATTGGAGTGGGTCTAGGGTGTCAGGTAGGGTGGAGGTGATATGGTCCTTGACTAGTCTCTCAAAGCACTTCATGATGACGGAAGTGAGTGCTACGGGGCGGTAGTCGTTTAGCTCAGTTACCCTTGCTTTCTTGGGAACAGGAACAATGGTGGCCCTCTTGAAGCATGTGGGAACAGCAGACTGGTATAGGGATTGATTGAATATGTCCGTAAACACACCGGCCAGCTGGTCTGCGCATGCTCTGAGGGCGCGGCTGGGGATGCCGTCCGGGTCTGCAGCCTTGCGAGGGTTAACACGTTTAAATGTCTTACTCACCTCGGCTGCAGTGAAGGAGAGACCGCATGTTTTCGTTGCAGGCCGTGTCAGTGGCACTGTATTGTCCTCAAAGCGGGCAAAAAAGTTATTTAGTCTGCCTGGGAGCAGGACATCCTGGTCCGTGACTGGGCTGGATTTCTTCCTGTAGTCCGTGATTGACTGTAGACCCTGCCACATGCCTCTTGTGTCTGAGCCGTTGAATTGAGATTCTACTTTGTCTCTGTACTGACGCTTAGCTTGTTTGATAGCCTTGCGGAGGGAATAGCTGCACTGTTTGTATTCGGTCATGTTACCAGACACCTGATTAAAAGCAGTGGTTTGCGCTTTCAGTTTCACGCGAATGCTGCCATCAATCCACGGTTTCTGGTTAGGAAATGTTTTAATCGTTGCTATGGGAACGACATCTTCAACGCACGTTCTAATGAACTCGTACACCGAATCAGCGTATTCTTCAATGTTGTTGTCTGACGCAATACGAAACATGTCCCAGTCCACGTGATGGAAGCAGTCTTGGAGTGTGGAGTCAGCTTGGTCGGACCAGCGTTGGGAGCCTCTTGTTTTAGTTTCTGTCTGTAGGCAGGGATCAACAAAATGGAGTCGTGGTCAGCTTTTCCGAAAGAAGAGTAACAATGATCCAAGGTCTTTCCACCCCTGGTTGCGCAATCGATATGCTGATAAAATTTAGGGAGTCTTGTTTTCAGATTAGCCTTGTTAAAACCCCCAGCTACAATGAATGCAGCCTCCGGATAAATGGTTTCCAGTTTGCAAAGAGTCAAATAAAGTTCATTCAGAGCCATCGATGTGTCTGCTTGGGGGGGGATATATACGGCTGTGATTATAATCGAAGAGAATTAGTTATGGTGTGTAGGGGTTTGGGTACTGTGTCATCCCATTAGTTATGGTGTGTAGGGGTTTGGGTACTGTGTCATCCCATTAGGGGTTTGTGTAGGGGTTTGGGTACTGTGTCATCCCATTAGTTATGGTGTGTAGGGGTTTGGGTACTGTGTCATCCCATTAGTTACGGTGTGTAGGGGTTTGGGTACTGTGTCATCCCATTAGGGGTTTGTGTAGGGGTTTGGGTACTGTGTCATCCCATTAGTTATGGTGTGTAGGGGTTTGGGTACTGTGTCATCCCATTAGTTACGGTGTGTAGGGGTTTGGGTACTGTGTCATCCCATTAGTTACGGTGTGTAGGGGTTTGGGTACTGTGTCATCCCATTAGTTATGGTGTGTAGGGGTTTGGGTACTGTGTCATCCCATTAGTTATGGTGTGTAGGGGTTTGGGTACTGTGTCAGCACAAGGACAAGTTTGCGTTGTATAATGGATACATTGAAAGCTTTTTCTATTTCCAGTCCCTCTCCCTCTGTCTCTCACAAACACACACATATAATCCTTTCCATGTGCATATGACTCAACACACACTCTTCCAGGGACATTGTGTTAATCCATTTCTCAACACCAACTCTGATATTTTGGGAGAAATTATTTATTCATTGTGGACTGGTTTTAAAAAGCCTAAAAAGTGTGTGTGTGTGTGTGTGTGTGTGTGTGTCTCGGGCAGATGTATTCAGATGTACTTGTTTCAGCAAGTATGCACACACACATGCCAGCTAGCACACACATACACACACACACACACACACACACACACACACACACACATACACACATACCGACTCACACAAGTGTGAATTCCGAACACAACTCTTGGGGAATTCACAGCTGAGTGTTTTGAATGATTGTTTGCACAGTTCTGTGTCCTCTCTCTCTAACCAAACTAAAGACAACGTAAATAGCATTAGAAAACCCCAGCTCTGGGCCTCCCGGGTGGCGCAGTGGTTAAGGGCGCTGTACTGCAGCGCCAGCTGTGCCATCAGAGTTCCTGGGTTCGCGCCCAGGCTCTGTCGTAACCGGCCGTGACAGGGAGGTCCGTGGGGCGACGCACAATTGGCCTAGCGTCGCCCGGGTTAGGCTTGGTCGGTAGGGGTGTCCTTGTCTCATCGCGCACCAGTGACTCCTGTGGCGGGCTGGGCGCAGTGTACGCTAACCAAGGTGGTGCACGGTGTTTCCGGGTTGGATGCGTGCTGTGTTAAGAAGCAGTGCGGCTTGGTTGGGTTGTGTATCGGAGGACGCATGACTTTCAACCTTTGTCTCTCCCAAGCCCGTACGGGAGTTGTGTTAAACAAATCATAATATATAATATATTTTAGATTCTTTAGTAGTCACCCTTTGCCTTGATGACAGCTTTGGCATTCTCTTAACCAGTGTCACCTGGAATGCATTTCAATGCATTTCAATTTTTTATGACATTTTTATTTAACTAGGCAAGTCAGTTAAGAACAAATTCGTATTTACAATGACGGCCTAGGAACAGTGGGTTAAAAGCCTTGTTAGCTCGGGGATTCGATCTAGCAATCTTTCGGTTGCTGGCCCAGCGGTCTAACCACTAGGCTACCTACCGCCCCAAAATTAACAGGTGTTAAAATTTGTGGAATTTCTTTCCTTCTTAATGCGTTTGAGCCAATCAGTTTTGTTGTGACAAGTTTCTTCAAGTCCAAAACCATCAAGCGCTATGGTGAAACTGGCTCTCATGAGGACCGCCACAGGAAAGGAAGAGTTACTTCTGCTGCAGAGGATAAGTTAGTAAATAATAAATGCTAATAAATGCTTCATAGAGTTCAAGTAACAGACACATCTCAACATCAACTGTTCAGAGGAGACTGTGTGAATCCAACCGCTGTGTCTTTGAGACGCAGAGTAGGTGAATGGATGATCTCCATATGTGTGGTTCCCACCGGAGGAGGAGGTGTGGTGGTGCTTTGCTGGTCACACTGTCTGTGATTTTTATTCAGAATTCAAGGCACACTTCCAGAGCATTCTGCATTCTGCAGTGATACGCCATCCCATCTGGTTTGCACTTAGTGGGACTATCATTTGTTTTTCAACAGGACAATGACCAAACACACCTCCAGACTGTGTAAGGGTTATTTGACCAAGAAGGAGAGTAATGGAGTGCTGCATCAGATGACCTGGCCTCCACAATCACCCAAATGAGATGGTTTGAGATGAGTTGGACCACAGAGTGAAGGAAAAGAAAGCCAACACGTGCTCAGCATATGTAGGAACTCCTTCAAGACTGTTGGAAAAGCATTCCAGGTGAAGCTGGTTGAGAGAATGCCAAGAGTGTGCAAAGCTGTCATCAATGCAAAGGGTGGCTACTTGGAAGAATATAAAATTGATTTTGATTTATTTAACACTTTTTTGGTTACTACTATTTCATAGTTTTGATGACTTCGCTATTATTCTACAATGTAGAAAATAGTTTTCAAAAATAAAGAAAAACCCTTGAATGAGTAGGTGTGTCCAAACTTTTGACTGGTACTGCATATGATGAATAATACATTATTAATAGATTTATATTTGTGGTTGATATCATTGCCTTGCTCGATTTTCTGGGCTCTGTGAGGTCACGTTGGTGGCTACCCCCTGCTGAAACACACTCTTTATCCGCTTTGAAACACACACACATGTACACAACACAGACAGCTCTTCTCTTATTTATCTGTTACTCAGTTTCGGGCTGGTCTCACTTGCAGCATAGTAACAGGTGTGTGTGTGTGTGTGTGTGTGTGTGTGTGTGTGTGTGTGTGTGTGTGTGTGTGTGTGTGTGTGTGTGTGTGTGTGTGTGTGTGTGTGTGTTGCTCTGAAGCGGCTCTCTATTATGCTCTGGACTGTATCCCAGCTGATTGAGCTGAGCAGCTGAGGTCAGGGTACGGGACAACACACACACACACACACTGCCGAACAGGACATACAGGGGCACGGCTGCCTCAGTGACCTCACCCTGACTCCATGACCTCATCATCACCCCCCACTGTCAGCAGGAGGATCTGTGTGCGTGTCCTGCTCAAACATTTGATTTGATTTGATTTGTGCACTCTAAGCAGTCTTGTGGCCACCCACAGTCTGTCATGTGTCATAAGATCTGGCTCCAAGTCTCCAACTCACTCCAGGACATGGTGATATTCTATCTCTCTCTTTCTTTCTCTCTCCTCTCTGTCTTCATCTGTGCAGTCTGTGCACACATACACACCCCGTTCATCAGACAACACCATTCAGCAGACAGGCACCACACAACACAATTAGCATTTCAAAGTAAAGAGGTACATAGAAACACAAAAGTATGCATTTGTGCATTTTGAAAGACTTGCATAAAACCAGAAAATATATTTTCATGTTTCCTATGGCGAGAAACAGGATATACAGTACCAGTCAAAAGTTTGGACACACCTACTCATTCAAGGGTTTTTCTTTACATTGTAGAGTAATGATGAAGATATCAAAACTATGAAATAACACATATGGAATCATGTAGTAATCATGTAGTAATCATGTAGTAATCATGTAGTAAAAAAGTGTTAAACAAATCAAAATATATTTTTGATTTAAGATTCTTCAAAGTAGCCACCCTTTCAGTAGGTGTGTCCAAACTTTTGACTGGTACTGTATTGTTGGTTTGCAAGGCTTTCAGAAATGAGTCCCTTTTCTCCCTCCTTCAGACCGTCATTAACTGAGTGATTTTCAGAGAAGAACAGGTTTAATAGAGTTGATATGAACCCAGAGCCCTGCAGTCTGTTACGTCCTCCCTGCCTGTCCACTCTAACACACTCTCTGTCTGTCTCTATGGCTGACTGCTGACTCTGGGGCAGCATAGGGGTTCAGAGATGGCTCAGAGGGACAGAGCTGTGCTAATGAGGTTTCTATTAGAGAGACGATTAGTCTCTCCCTCACACACACTCTGTGACGGTGCGTGTGTGTGTGTGTGTTAGATCGCTGTTCTCTATACGAGTGAATAATGGCTCTGCAGCTATCTCAGCCTGTGTCTCAGTGGCATGTTTTCCCTGAGCAGGAGAGCCACTGGGCTGCATACGGCTCTGCCAGAGTTCCCCACCGGGGAGGGGGAGAGAGGATAGAGAGAAACTTTAATCAAGTTTTCCCTTTCACTCATTTCCCTCCTCTTCCTTCCGCCGATCTATCTCTCTATCCCGGGGTTTAATACACATCACACGCTTCACACACACACACGCACACCCTGCTGAGCCGTGGACTGTGGTGGGATACTGTACGTTGATATGTTGACTCTCTATGCACACGAGGGGTTGTTCCATGTCATTTCAGCTACCATGACCCCCACATCTCAGATTGTTCTGAAAGATAAGCAATCCTGAAGCATTATATTGTTGAAATATGATTTGATCACTGAGAAATGAAGCTAATTTATATTTGATATAATTTATAGGATTCATATAATATCCAATAATTATAGTACCTAACATCCGATTTGGATAAAACTTTTTCATAACAATGAGCAAGACATGAGGAATACAAAGAAGTGGTGAAAAGCCATCCATGGACCCCCCACACCAATTTTCTGAAGAGAAAAAAAGAATACATCACCAAATTCACTGAGAATACATTACATAGGAAGAACAAACAATACTCTGAGCTGCAGATCCATACTACTTGTCCCACATAGAGAACTGGTACAATATACTCATATTTGGTGTGGGGGGGTCCATGGGGGGCTTTTGACCATTCCTTTGGATTCTAACTCATTGTTAGACAACAATTTGGTGTTAGGTACTATATTTATTGAACATTATATGAATCCTATAAAATGAAATTGCCATGTTGGCCAAGCTTAAATTGTTATTCGGTCTCAGTGATTCACTGTGCTATTGATCCACTTTCCATCTATTATTCATTACCCCCCCCCCCCTGCAGACACACACCTGCACCCCTAGTCTCCCACTATAGACAGTGGCTGCTTTGGAAACATGGACAGACATTCTGCCAGATGGGAAGGAGAGGGGAAGCACAACGCCACTTTACAATGTCCATCACTAACTGAAGCACACACACATCACTCTGCACTTCATGAAAGGGCAGAGTGCCACGAGGTCACCTCTGACAAAGTGAACACACACTTACACACACATCCTCAGCTCAGGGAATGCTATTGACGTGCAAATACAGGTATAGACAGGGTACAGTGCATGTGTTAATGTACATGTAAATATATGCAGAGCCATAGTCACCAACCCAGCCAGGTGAAACCATGACAACCAGCTCTGGTGACAGTCAGAATCCCACTGTCCTAACAACCAGAGGAGAGGGGACTGGGATTCATCATATCACTTTACCATCACTATGATAATGTTAATGTAACATGGAAGTGGTTGGTCAAGGGTGACATTGCTGCTACAATAACATCACTAGACAAAATCTTATTCTGAGGAATCAATACCACAGAGGCTCTGGTTTAGAATGAGACTCTGCATGTTTCCTGTTCCTCCTATTCTGATCAAATCTGGTAGATGTGTTAACATATGTTAGAAGTAGAGAGAGGGGAGGGAGGTGAGAGACGACTATAAATTCACACTCTTCCTAAATAAAAGCAGAACTCCCTCCTCAGTGAGACAGTAGTGTGATGAACAGACATGATGTATATTAGCTGCTCTGGGTAATTTAACTGAGAAGATCTGCCAATTAACCCAGGCAATATAATCTCCTCCCTTAACAAGGAGTTGCAGTCAGTTTAGAATGGGTTGCCAGTAATAAACTGATCCTGAACATCTCCAAAACTAAGAGCATTGTATTTGGTACAAATAATTCCCTAAGCTTTAGACCTCAGCTGAATCTGGAAATGAATGGTGTGGCTGTTGACCAAGTTAAGGAGACTAAATGACTTGGTGTTACCTTAGATTGTAAACTGTCATGGTCAAAACATATAGATTCAATGGTTGTAAAGATGGGGAGAGGTCTAGCCGTAATAAAGCTCTGCTTCTCCACACTTCTTGATCATTGTCCATCGTGTGGTCAAGTGCTGCAAACAAAGACCTAGTTAAACTCCAGAACAGAGATATTAATTGTAATCAGAGGGATAATATAAATGCTATGCATGCCAGTATCACTTGGCTAAGTTGAGGAGACTGACTGCTTCTTTTTATAAGAAACATTAATGTGTTGAACATTTCCAAATTGTTTGCATAGTCAACTTACACAAAGTACTGACACACACACTTACCCCACCAGACATGCCACCAGGGGTCTTTTCACAGTCACCAAATCAAGAACAAATTCAAGAAAGCGCACAGTATTATAGAGAGCCATTATTGCATGGAACTCCCTTCCATTTCATATTGCTCAAATGAACAGCAAACCTGGTTTAAAAAAACAGATGAAACAACACCTCACGGCACAAAGCCTCTCCCCTATTTGACCTACATATTTTGTGTTTATGTATTGATACACTACATGACCAAAAATATGTGGACACCTGCTTGTCGAACGTCTCATTCCAAAATCATGGGCATTGATATGGAGTTGGTCCCACCTTTGCTGCTGTAACAGCCTAAACTATTCTGGGAACTCTGGTTGTACTATACCTATACCTATACACAAACACACACACACAAACACACACACACACACACACACACACACACACACACACACACACACACACACACAAACATACTGTCAGCAGGAAAGAAGTGTGTGCATGTTAGTGTTACACATTTTGTTGTCATCAATCTACAACCAACGCTAGTTTGAAGGACATTGTAGTACAATTTCAGGTACTATCTACAGACTATCAGTAACATTGCTGTGGGGAATTGCTTCCATTCAGCCACAAGAGCATTAGTGAGGTCAGGCACTGATGTTGGGCAATTAGGCCTGGCTCGCAGTCGGTGTTCCAGTTCATCCCAAAAGTGTTTGATGGGGTTGAGGTCAGGGCTCTGTGCAGGCCAGTCAAGTTCTTCCACACCGATCTGGACAAACCATATGGACCTCGCTTCGTGCATGGGGACATTGTCATGCTGAAACAGGAAAGGGCCTTCCCCAAACTGTTGCCACAAAGTTGGAAGCACAGAATCATCTAGAATGTCATTGTATTCTGTAGCTTTAAGATGTCCCTTTCCTGGAATTAAGGGGCCTAGCCCGAACCATAAAAAACAGCCACAGAACATTATTCCTCCTCAACCAAACTGTACAGTTGGCACTATGCATTGGGGCAGGTAGCATTCTCCTGGCATCCGCCAAACCCAGATTCGTCCGTCAGACTGCCAGATGGCGAAGCGTGATTTGATCACTCCAGGAACGCGAGTTCAATGATGGCGAACTTTACGCCACTCCAGCCGATGCTTCGCGTTGCACATGGTGATCTTAGGCTTGTGTGCTGCTGCTCGGCCATGGAAACCCATTTCATGAAGCTCCCGACAAGCAGTTATTGTGCTGACGTTGCTCCCAGAGGTAGTTTGGAACTCGGTAGTGAGTACTGCAACCGAGCACAGGCGATTTGTACCGGCTTCAGCACTCGGTGGTCCAATTCTATGAGCTTGTGTAGCCTACCATTTCACGGCTGAGCCGTTGTCGCTCCTAGATGTTTCCACTTCACAATAACAGCACTTACAGTTGACCGGGGCAGATCTAGCAGGGAAGAAATTTGATGAATGAACTAGTTGGAAAGGTGGCATCCTATGATGGTGCCACATTGAAAGTCACTGAGCTCTTCAGTAAGGCTATTCTATTGCCAATGTTTGTCTATGGAGATTGCATGGCTGTGTGGCTAAAATAGCCGAATCCACTCATTTGAAGGGGTGTCCTCATACTTTTGTATATATATACAGTCGTGTCCAAAACTTTTGAGAATGACACAAATATTAATTTCCACAAAGTTTGCTGCTTCACTGTCTTTAGATATTTTGTCAGATGTTACTATGGAATACTGAAGTATAATTACAAGCATTTCATAAGTGTCAAAGGCTTTTATTGACAATTACATGAAGTTGATGCAAAGAGTCAATATTTGCAGTGTTGACCCTTTTTTTTCAAGAACTCTGCAATCCGCCCTGGCATGCTGTCAATTAACTTCTGGGCCACATCCTGACTGATGGCAGCCCATTCTTACATAATCAATGCTTGGAGTTTGTCAGAATTTGTGGGTGTTTGTTTGTCCACCCGACTCTTGAGGATTGACCACAAGTTCTCAATGGGATTAAGTTCTGGAGAGTTTCCTAGCCATGGACCCAAAATATCAATGTTTTGTTCCCCGAGCCACTTAGTTATCACTTTTGCCTTATGGCAAGGTAACCCATCATGCTGGAAAAGGCATTGTTCGTCACCAAACTGTTCCTGGATGGTTGGGAGAAGTTGCTCTCGGAGGATGTGTTGGTACCATTCTTTATTCATAGCTGTGTTCTTAGGCAAAATTGTGAGTGAGCCCACTCCCTTGGCTGAGAAGCAACCCCACACATGAATGGTCTCAGGGTGCTTTACTGTTGGCATGACACAGGAGTGATGGTAGCGCTCATCTTGTCTTCTCCGTACAAGCTTTTTTCTGGATGCCCCAAACAATCGGAAAGGGGATTCATCAGAGAAAATTACTTTACCCCGGTCCTCAGCAGTCCAATCCCTGTACCTTTTGCAGAATATCAGTCTGTCCCTGATGTTTTTCCTGGAGAGAAGTGGCTTCTTTGCTGCCCTTCTTGACACCAGGCCATCCTCCAAAAGTCTTCGCCTCACTGTGCGTGCAGATGCAATCACACCTGCCTGCTGCCATTCCTGAGCAAGCTCTGTACTGGTGGTGCCCCGATCCCGCAGCTGAATCAACTTTAGGAGATGGTCCTGGTGCTTGCTGGACTTTCTTGGGCGCCCTGAAGCCTTCTTCACAACAATTGAACCGCTCTCCTTGAAGTTCTTGATGATCTGATAAATGGTTGATTTAGGTGCAATCTTACTGGCAGCAATATCCTTGCCTGTGAAACCCTTTTTGTGCAAAGCAATGATGATGGCACTTGTTTCCTTTGCAGGTAACCATGGGTGACAGAGGAAGAACAATGATTCCAAGCACCACCCTCCTTTTGAATATTCTAGTCTGTTATTCGAACTCAATCAGCATGACAGAGTGATCTCCAGCCTTGTCCTTGTCAACACTCACACCTGTGTTAACGAGAGAATCACTGACATGATGTCAGCTGGTCCTTTTGTGGCATGGCTGAAATGCAGTGGAAATATTTGGGCGGGATTCAGTTCATTTGCATGGCAAAGAGGGACTTTGCAATTAATTGGAATTCATCTGATCACTCTTCATAACATTCTGGAGTAAATTGCCATCATACAAACTGAGGCAGCATTCTCAAAACTTTTGGCCACGACTGTATGCTCTGTGTGCTTTTTGTTTAGTAACAGCTAATGGGATACTAAGAAAATACCTAAATGCCTACCCATTGCTCAAAAGATGTGTTCTTGATTGGATACTACATATGACACACATTTTTGCTTTGTAGCATATACAGATGAAACATTATGGAGTCTTAAAGGCCCAGTGCCATCAAAATTATGATTTCCCAGTGTTTTTTATATATTTCCACACTATGAGGTGGAATAATACTGTGAAATTGTAAAAATTCTGATAATTCCATTTTAGTGTAAGAGCTTTTTGAAAAGGCCTGTTTTTGTAGGATTTTTGGTCTGTCTGGTGACATCACCAGGAGGTAAATTAGACCAATAAGAAAGAGAGTTACAAACATCTCTGCCAATAACAGCTAGTTTTCCACTCCCCACTCAGACCAAGGCAGCCCCCCGCACATCTCTGATTCAGAGGGGTTGTGTTAAATGCGGAAGACACATTTCAGTTGAATGCATTCAGTTGTACAACTGACTAGGTATCCCTCTTTCCCTTTCCCTAAACTCCCAGACAGCCCTAACGAAATTCTTTCTTGAGAAATTGCTCTTTGCTAAGAAGCTATTTTGGTTTATTTTTTGACCATTTTAATTGAAAACAATAACAGTAAAGTACCTAATTTTTACCCAGAAATAATTTGATATTGAGAAAAAAATGTATTGGACCTTTAAAGGAGGCATCGGTATGGCCAAAATGTTCCGACTTCAATTCATTATTTCTCAATGCTTTAAGATACAAATGTCAAATATATGTCAACAATCTTTCCTACCCGTCTATGGAATAAATTTCGTGAAAATTCCCAAAATCATGGTCTTCTTCTGTTCTAGTTTTGTGAGAAATCACCAACTATGTCTGAATGAAGTGTGTGTGGGTGTTAGGGACGGGCTCGGTATTAGGGCAACTATACGTGATCTCCTTCACAAACAGCAGGTTTTATGGAATGCTGGTCTTGGAACAGGAACATTACAGATTTACTATGCTATTACTGGAGGTAAACACACACACGCACACGCACACGCACACACACACACACACACACACACACACACACACACACACACACACACACACACACACACACACACACACAGACACTGATTGTCCAGTAGCTGTAGCAGAAAGGTAACAGGTAACTGCTCAGTGCCCCTCCAAGGACAGAAATAGTTTATTACTGAACAGAGGAAAGGCGAGAGAAGAGAAAGGGAGGAAGAGAGAAAGAGGAGAAAGAGAGGGAGAAATTAAGAGAAGGAGAAGAGGAGAAAAAACAGCTAGCAGATCAGGCTTTAAAGAGACAGACACAGGAGCAGATGGGATCTCAATGCTGCACAGGGAGACTAGGCTGCCCTGACACACACAAACATACACACACACCAGGCAGCTCTCTCTCGCCTGTGGTGCAGTAATTAGAGGTGTGTGTGCCCAGTGGGGATCAGTAATGGGTTTCTCCTGAAAGCCCAGGAGGACAGGAGAGGATGTGTGTGTGTGTGTGTGGGGGGGGGGGTTAGGGCTGGGGTCAGTCTAGAGCTAGTCCATTTCTTAGAAACGTCTTATAATTGTTTGGTTCATTAGCAGTATTGAGCTGTGTGACTGACTGACTGGTCCAGTAGCAGTACTTTAGCTGTAAAGCTGGCTGGCTGACTGGTTCAGTAGCAGTACTTTAGCTGTAAAGCTGGCTGGCTGACTGGTTCAGTAGCAGTACTTTAGCTGTGTAGCTGACTGACTGGTTCAGTAGCAGTACTTTAGCTGTGTAGCTGACTGACTGGTTCAGTAGCAGTACTTTAGCTTTGTTGCTGACTGACTGGTTCAGTAGCAGTACTTTAGCTGTGTAGCTGACTGACTGGTTCAGTAGCAGTACATTAGCTGTGTAGCTGACTGCAGGTACTCAATAAGGAGTTAATGATGATTAATAGACTGCACTCTGGTTGTACTATACCATTACACACACACACACACACACACACACACACACACACACACACACACACACACACACACACACACACACTGGCAGCAGGACAGAAGTGTGTGCATGTTTTGTTGAAGGACTTTGTAGTACAATTGTAGGTACTATCTACAGACTATCAGTAACATATCAACTAACTATCTAGTAACCTTAACCTTAACCCTTATACTAACCCTAAACCTAAACCTTAGCCTAACCGTAGCCCTAACCCTTATTCTAAACCTAACCGTAGCCCTAACCCTTATTCTAAACCTAACCGTAGCCCTAACCCTTATTCTAAACCTAACCGTAGCCCTAACCCTTATTCTAAACCTAACCGTAGCCCTAATCCTTATTCTAAACCTAACCGTAACCTTATCAACTATCCAAATAAAGTGTAACCCCGGAGCTAATGTAATGATATAATCAGGGAATGTGTTGTACATTAGAGCATCATGATGTGTGTGTGTAATGAGCCACGGAATGCAAGAGTACTACCCTCCCTCTCTTCTCATCTGTCATTCCATCTCTCTTTATCCACCCCTCTCTCTCTCTCTCCCTTTCTTCTCATCTGTCATTCTGCATGGTGTTCATGCCAGTGGCAGGATGTGGAAAGAGAGGGAGCACACACACACACACTGGCCTTGCGTCAGCTCCGACTTTAGATGTGTTCTGAGTTGTGCTGTTTTCTGCGCCTAGAGCTTCAGGCTGCTGTCAGATCAGTTAGAGCTTCAGGCTGCTGTCAGATCAGTTAGAGCTTCAGGCTGCTGTCAGATCAGTTAGAGCTTCAGGCTGCTGTCAGATCAGTTAGAGCCTCGGGCTGTGTCTGTCTGTCTCAGGGCAGGATTGGACATACACTCTGGCAGTCCTTTCATCAGGTTGACATCACATGACCACTGGAGACAAGCAGCAGGGCTACATCCTGCTTACAGACATCAACAACAGCAGAACCAAATCTGCCACGAGGCTGACACTAATGGTTCTTCCCAGTGTGGACAGGCAGATTTGGAAAACTTCCATTGTCTTGTTGAGCTAGGCCAATGACTGTATTTGAATGGACAAATCCATTGATCACGAGACAGCATTATTTTCTAAGAATGTAAAACCACCAGGAATTTAGGTAAAAATGAGTTTAATTTAGGAAATCTATTCCCAAATATTCCCACGAATAAAAAAGAGACATACAGTACGTGATCATGTCTCAAGGTAAGCATGGTATAAAAAAATGATTGTTATTTTCAAATACGATCTCTTTTTGGGCTTAGTTGTGGTCAATTTGCAGTGTACAACTTATTATACAGTGCTTTCACAAATTATTCAGACCCCTTGACTTATTCCACATTTTGTTGTTACAGACTGAATTCAAAATTGATTAAATATTAATATACACACAATACCCCATAATGACAAAGTGAAAACATGTTTTTAGTAACGTTGGGAAATTTATTGAGAATGAAATACAGAAGTATTCACACCCTTGAGTCAATACATGTTTGAATCACCTTTGGTAGTGATTACAGCTGTGAGTCTTTCTGGGTAAGTCTCTAAGAGCTTTGCACACCTGGATTGTACAATATTTGCACACTCTTTTTTTAATTCTTTAAGCTCTGTCAAGTTGGTTGATGATCATTGCTAGACAGCCATTTTCAAGTCTTGCCATAGATGTTCAAGACTATTTAAGTCAAAACTGTAAATAGGCCACTCAGGAGCATTCAATGTCATCTTGATAAGCAACTCCAGTGTATATATGGCCTTGTGATTTAGGTTATTGTCCTGCTGAAAGCTGAATTTGTCTCCCTGTGTCTGGTGGAAAGCAGACTGAACCAGGTTTTCCTCTAGGATTTTGCCTGTGCTTAGCTCTATTGCGTTTATTTTTATCCTAAAAAACTTCTTAATCCTCGCCGCTGACAAGCATACCCATAACATGACGCTTTCTTTGCCACATTTTTTGCAGTTTTACTTTAGTGCCTTATTGCGAACAGGATGTATGTTTTGGGATATTTTTATTCTGTACAAGTTTCCTTCTTTCCAGTCTGTATAGGTTAGTAATGTGGAGTAACTACAATGTTGCTGATCCATCCTCAGTTTTCTCCCATCACACCCATTAAACTCTGTAACTGTTTTAAAGTCAATATTGGTCTCATGGTGAAATTCCTGAGTGGTTTCCTTCCTCTCCGGCAACTGAGTTAGTAAGGACACCTGTATCTTTGTAGTGATTGGGTGTGTTGATTCACCATCCAAAGTGTAACTAATAACTTCATCATGCTCAAAAGGATATTCAATGTCTGCTTTAAAACATTTTTTTTTTACCCATATACCCATAGGTGACCTTCTTTGGTCTTTGTGGTTGAATTTGTGTTTGAAATTCACTGCTCAACTGAGGGACCTTACAGATAATTGTATGTGTGGGGTACAGATATGTGGTGGTCATTTAAAAATCATGTTTAGTACACTATTACTGCACACATATTCCATGCAACTTAATATGTGACTTGTTAAGCACATTTTTACTCCTAAACTTATTTAGGCTTGCCATAACAAAGGGTGTGAATATTTATTCACTCAAGACATTTCAGCTTTACATTTTGAATTCATTTGTAAAATTCTACAAACCTAATTCCACTTTGACGTTATGGGGTGTTGTGTGTAGGCCAGTGACAACACATCTCAATGTAATACGTATTGAATTCAGCCTGCAACATAACAAAATGTAGAAAAAGCAAGAGGTGTGACTACTTTCTGTAATTATGTTCCGCCTCCCTGACCATCCAGCCCAACAAAATCCGTCCTGCGGCTGAATCTATACTGAACACAAATATAAACGCAACATGTAATGTGTTGGTCCCATGTTTCATGAGCTGATATAAAAGATCCCAGAAATTTTCCAGACGCACATAAAGCTTATTTCTCTCAAATGTTGTGCACAAATTTGTTCACATCCCTGTTAATGAGCATTTTTCCTTTGCCACGGTACTCCATCCACCTGACATGTGTGGCATATCAAAAAAATGATTAAACAGTATGATCATTACACAGGTGCACCTTGTGGAAAATAAAAGGCCACTCTAAAATGTGCTGTTTTGTCACACAATACAATGTCACAGATGTCTGAAGTTTTGAGGGAGTGTGCAATTTGCACTTGGCAGTACGTCCAACCGGCCTCACAACCACAGACCACATGTATGGTGTTGTGTGGACGAGTGGTTTGCTGATGTCAACGTTGTGAACTGAGTGCCCCAGATCCTGAGGCTCATTGTTGTGCCATTCATCCGACACTATCACTTCATGTTTCAGCATGATAATGCACAGCCCCAAGGATCTGTAAACATTCATGTAATCTGAAAATGTCCCAGTTCTTCCATGGCCTGCATACTCACCAGATATGTCACCCATTGAGCATGTTTGGGATGCTCTGGATCGATGTGTACGACAATGTGTTCCAGTTCCTGCCAATATCCAGCAACTTGGCCATTGAGGAGTGGGACAACATTCCACAGACCACAATTAACAGCCTGATCAACTCTGTGTGAAGGAGATGTGTTGCTCTGAATGAGACCAATGGTGGTCACACCGGATTCTGACTGGTTTTCTGAGCCACGCCCCTCACCTTTTTTTAAGGTATCTGTGACCAACAGATGCATATCTTTATTCCCAGTCATGTGAAATCCATAGATTAGGGCCTAATGAATTTATTTCAATTGACTGATTTCCTTATATGAACTGTAACTCAGTAAAATCTTTGAAATTGTTGCATGTTGCGTTTATATTTTTGTTCAGTATAGTTGCTTATCTCTGGTATAGGGTCTGTCTTCTCTTTCCTCCAGAGTTTACCCACCCTGCCCTGTGGGAAGGTCTAACGTGTCTCCTCTCTGTCCTCCAGAGTTTACCCATCCTGCCCTGTGGGAAGGTCTAACGTGTCTCCTCTCTCTCCTCCAGAGTTTACCCGCCCTGCCCTGTGGGAAGGTCTAACATATTTCCTCTCTCCACTCCAGAACATCCTTGCCCTGTGGGAAGGTCTAACTTATCTCTTCTTTCTCCTCCAGAGTTTACCTAATCTAACCCTAACCCTGCCCTGTGGAAAGGCTCTCTATTCCTACGAGGGGAAGGAACCTGGAGACCTGCAGTTTGCAAAAGGGGACATCATCATCCTGCGACGTAAAGTTGACGACAACTGGTACCATGGGGAGCTGAACAGTTGTCATGGTTTCCTGCCAGCTAGTTACATCGCGTTGTTACGGCCGCTGAGCCAAACTCCGCCCACAGGAAAGGCCTTGTACGACTTTGAAGTCAAAGACAAAGATCAGGACAAAGACTGTCTGGCCTTCTCGAAGGTACACACACACACATGCACGCACACACAAACCTACACACAGGAACACACGCTGACTCACTGTAATCCACTGTGTGTGTATCTATGAATACGTTTACATGGACACTGATCAAATAAAATGTCATTTTATTGGTCGCGTACACATATTTTGCAGATGTTATTGCAGGTGCATCAAAATGCTTATGTTTCTAGCTCCAACAGTACAGTAATACCTAACAAAACAAAACAATACACGCAAAAATGAAGACATATCAGAACGAGTATTGTCCGAGTGTGGAATATAAATATATATACAAAAGTATATGGACACCCCTTCAAATTAGTGGATTCTGCTATTTCAGCCAGACCCATTGCTGATGTAACAGTAAAGCTTCCGTCCCTCTCCTCACCCCTACCTGGGCTTGAACCAGGGACCCCCTGCATACATCAACAAATACCTTCCAAGAAGCATCGTTACCCATCGCTCCACAAAAGCCCTGGCTCTTGCAGGGCAAGGGGAACAACTACTTCAAGGTCTCAGAGCGAGTGACGTCACCGATTGAAACGCTATTAGAGCGCACCCCGCACACTAGCTAGTCATTTCACATCGGTTACACTGACAGGTGTATAAAATCGAGCACACAGCCATGCAATCTCCATAGACAAACATTGACAGTAGAATGGCCTTACTGAAGAGCTCAGTGACATTCAACGTGGCACCATCATAGGATGCCACCTTTCCAACAAATCAGTGTGTCAAATTTCTGCCCTGCTAGAGCAACCCCGGGCAACTGTAAGTGCTATTATTGTGACGTGTAAAATTCTAGGAGCAACAACGGCTCAGCCGAGAAGTGGTAGGCCACACAAGCTAACAGAACGGGACTGCCGAGTGCTGAAGCACGTAGTTCGAAAAAATCGTCTGTCTTCGGTTGCAACTCTCACTACCGAGTTCCAAAGCAACGTCAGCACATCAACTGTTTGTCGGCAGCTTCATGAAATGGGTTTTCATGACCGAGCAGCCGCACACAAGCCTAAGATGCCATGCGCAATGCCAAAGTGTCGGCTGGAGTTATGTAAAGCTCGTCGCCATTGGACTCTTGAGCAGTGGAAACACGTTCTCTGGAGTGATGATTTACTCTTCAAATCAAATTGTATTAGTCACATGCGCCGAATACAACAGTGAAATGCTTACTTACAAGCCCTTAACCAACAATGCAGTTTAAAAAATACAAATAAGAATAGGAAATAAAAGTAACAAGTAGTTAAAGAGCAGCAGCAAAATAACAATAGCGAGACTATATACAGGGGGTACCAACAGAGGGTACCGGTACAGAGTCAATGTGCGGTGGCACCGGTTAGCCGAGGCAATTGAGGAAATATGTACATGTAGATAGAGTTATTAAAGTGACTATGCATAGATAATAACAGAGAGTAGCAGCGGTGTAAAAGGGGGAGCAATGCAAATAGTCTAGGTGGCCATTTGATTAGATGTTCAGGAGTCTTATGGCTTGAGGGTAGAAGTTGTTTAGAAAACTCTTGGACCTAGACTTGGTGCTCTGGTACCGCTTGCCGTGCAGCAGCATAGAGAACAGTCTATGACTAGGGTGGCTGGAGTTTTGGACAATTTTTAGGGCCTTCCTCTGACACCACCTGGTGTAGAGGTCCTGGATGGCAGGGAGCTTGGCCCCAGTGATGTACTGGGTTGTACCCACTACCCTCTGTAGTGCCTGGCGGTCGGATGCCGAGAAGTTGCCATACCAGGCAGTGATGCCACCAATGGTGCAGCTGTAGAACCTTTTGAGGATCTGAGGACCCATGCCAAATATTTTCAGTCTCCTGAGGGAGAATAGGTTTTGTTGTGCCTTCTTCACGACTGTCTTGGTGTGCTTGGACCATGTTAGTTTGTTGGTGATGTGGACACCAAGGAACTTGAAGCTCTCAACCTGCTCCACTACAGCCCTGTCGATGAGAAAGGGGGCGTGCTCAGTCCTCCTTTTCCTGTAGTCCACAATCATCTCCTTTGTCTTGATCGCGTTGAGGGGGAGGTTGTTGTCCTGGTACCACACACGGCCAGGTCTCTGACCTCCTCCCTATTGGCTGTCTCGTCGTTGTTGGTGATCAGGCCTACCACTGGTGTGTCATCGGCAAACTTAATGATGGTTTTGGAGTCATGCCTGGCCATGCAGTTATGAGTGAACAGGGAGTATAGGAGGGGACTGATCACGCACCCCTGAGGGGCCCCTGTGTTGAGGATCAGCGTGGCGGATGTGTTGTTACCTACCCTTACCACCTGGGGGCGGCCCGTCAGGAAGTCCAGGATTCAGTTGCAGAGGGAGGTGTTTAGTCCCAGAGTCCTTAGCTTCACCATCTGGCAGTCCAACGGACGAATCTGGGTTTGGCGGATGCCAGGAGAGAACGCTACCTTACACAATGCATAGTGCCAACTGCAAAGTTTGGTGGAGAAGGAAGGGCTGTTTTTCATGGTTTGGGCTAGGCAGCACAAAATGACATTCTAGAAGATTCTGTGCTTCAAACTTTGTGGCAACCGCTTGGGGAAGGCCCTTTTCCTGTTTCAGCATAACAACGCCCCTGTGCACAAAGCGAGGTCCATACAGCAATGGATTGCCGAATATCGGTGTGGAAGAACTTGAGTGGCCTGCACAGAGCCTCATCGAACATCTTTATCCCCTTACTGTGTGTATAACGTAGTAGTTGTGGAATTGTTGGGTTAGGTTAGATTACTCGTTGGTTATTACTGCATTGTCGGAACTAGAAGCACAAGCATTTCGCTACACTCGCATTAACATCTGCTAACCATGTGTATGTGACAAATAAAATTGTGATTTGATTTGATTTGATCGAACACCTGTGGGATGAATTGGAACGCTGATTGCGAGCCAGGCTTAGTAGCCCAACATCAGTGACCAACCTCTCTAATGCTGTTGTGGCTGAATGGAAGCAAGTCCCTGCAGCAATGTTCCAACATCTAGTGGAAAGCCTTCCCAGAAGAGTGGAGTGGAGGCTCTCTATGATACCCTACTGGATGTTTTGTGTTTATCTAAGCAGTCTACCTTCTCCTCCGTCTATCTTTCTCCCTCTTTATCTGAATATAGTTTTTCTCCTCCTATGTGGGAGAGCGAGAGAGTAACCCCCCTTCTCCAGCACAGTGTTTGTGATAAACAGTGATTTGTATTCCCTCTGCTCCTCTCCTCTTCAAAGCTCATCATTTGTTCATGCTGTTACACACTCTAGGTGAGGACACTGGCGAATGGAACATATCTCGTTCTCTCTCATTCTCTGTGTGTGTGTTCCTCAGCAGCACCTGGCCTCATACACTCTCTCAGGATGGGGCTGAGGGCCAAGTCAGGACAGAGAGACACAGACATGCACTTCCTTTTCGCACACACAGAATCACAGCTGCAGTTCCCTAGCTAAATTACTAAATGGAAGGATGGGTTTAAATTCAAAGAGAGAATGAGAGGGAGGCGGAGAGGGAGACAGAGAGGGAGACAGAAAGGGAGACAGAGAGGGAGACGGAGAGGGAGTGAATGAGAGACGGAGAGCAGCATGTAAGCCTGCATGTAACAGGGCCAGTGGGTCAGATAATATATCTCTAGGAGAGAGAGAGAAACCTTATCCCTCTCTTACGGTTTCTCTTTCTGCCATCATCTCCCTCCCTCTCCTTCTTTCCCTCTGTGATGATGAGAAATTAGTAGAGACAGTGGTATCATTAGGTCATGGGCAGAGGCAGAGAAAACGAAGGGGGCAGGCCAAGATAGAGAGGGAGAGGGGAGATAGTGTGGGAGAGTGAGAGAAAGAGAGACTCACACATGGTGATTTTAATGCAGGGAAATCAGTTTTACCCCATTTTTTACCAGCATGTCACCACCAAAAAGAGGCAACACAACTCTAGACCACCCGAGAGAGAGAGAGAGAGAGAGAGAGAGAGAGAGAGAGAGAGAGACAGAGAGAGAGAGAGAGAGACAGAGAGAGAGAGAGAGAGAGAGAGAGGGAGACAGAGAGACAGAGAGAGAGAGAGAGACAGAGAGAGAGAGAGAGAGAGAGAGATGAATATAAGCTTAATTCCTGTTGTGTCCTTATAAACCATACTGTCTGTTCAATAGGATGAGGTTCTGACGGTGATCAGACGAGTGGATGACAACTGGGCAGAGGGCATGCTGGGAGATAAGATCGGGATCTTCCCCATCCTCTATGTAGAGGTAACAACAAACACACACACGGGGGGGTCTTATTAGATAGGGATACATCAATAATTAAGACTCTTCCATCACTTTGACGGGAGGCTATGTGTGCGTGCGTATGTGTGTTGTGAAGGGGGAGGTTAGGGTTAGTAGGGGGGTACATAATGAGGGTGTCCCAGCTGGAGGCGAGTGGAGCGTTGGGGGAGGGAGGAAGGAGCTCTCTCCTCTCTCCTTGTCTCCTATGGTGGTGTAGCAGTTAACCCTTCACACCTTTAACACAAGAAGAGCCTAGAGCGTCATGTGGATGTCATAACACACTGTCGTTCTTAATATCACAAATTGAAGGAGGACATTTTTGACTGGTTTCCCTCTGCTGCCCGTCCTACTCCCGACAGTTGAAGGTGCCCTGCCCCGTTGATAATTACCCCCATAATTGCCTCGAAATAGCATATATTAAATGTATTCATTAGACTGTTAGAATGTTGACGTCCAAACACACACAAATACACACACTGTATGGCACAGTGAGCACAGGGCTGCTCAGATGAAAGACGATCACAGAGAGAAAGAAAGTACAGGGTGAAGGATGGTTCTGCCTCAGAGAACAACGCGCACACACACACACACACACACACACACACACACACACACACACACACACACACACACACACACACATACACACACAAACTCTCACACCATTTCTGGTGAGGTAAAAGGTGAAGGCCCTTGTGAATAGTGTAAAGAGCCAGTCACACATTCAGGTATATTGTGTATACTGTGGGAACGTATGCATGAGATGGGGAGAGGAATTCACTGTCTGTCTGTGTCTGAGTGTGTATTTGACCTTCATAGAGAAAGACTGTGTGTGCGTCTCCATTCGTCCCCTGAGAGTAATGCCGTCAGTGCGGGATCAATCTATCAGGCTCATTAGCATATGTTCTGATTAGCATATCTATTAATATGGAGATGGCGACGTCTCACACACTGAGTCAGATCCACTCTGTCCTGCCCCATACAGTCTATACTTACACACTGAGACAGATCCACTCTGTCCTGCCCCCCTACAGTCTATACTCACACACTGAGACAGATCCACTCTGTCCTGCCCCCTACAGTCTATACTCACACACTGAGACAGATCCACTCTGTCCTGCCCTCTACAGTCTATACTCACACACTGAGACAGATCCACTCTGTCCTGCCCTCTACAGTCTATACTCACACACTGAGACAGAGCCACTCTGTCCTGCTCTCTACAGTCTATACTCACACACAGACAGATCCACTCTGTCCTGCCCTCTACAGTCTATACTCACACACTGAGACAGATCCACTCTGTCCTGCCCTCTACAGTCTATACTCACACATTGAGACAGATCCACTCTGTCCTGCCCCCTACAGTCTATACTCACACACTGAGACAGATCCACTCTGTCCTGCCCTCTACAGTCTATACTCACACACTGAGACAGATCCACTCTGTCCTGCCCCCTACAGTCTATACTCACACACTGAGACAGATCCACTCTGTCCTGCCCCATACAGTCTTTACTCACACACTGAGACAGATCCACTCTGTCCTGCCCCATACAGTCTATACTCACACACGGAGACAGATCCACTCTGTCCTGCCCCACACAGTCTATACTCACACACTGAGACAGATCCACTCTGTCCTGCCCCACACAGTCTATACTCACACACTGAGACAGATCCACTCTGTCCTGTCCCCTACAGTCTATACTCACACACTGAGACAGATCCACTCTGTCCTGCCCCATACAGTCTATACTCACACACTGAGACAGATCCACTCTGGTCCTGCTCCCTACAGTCTATACTTACACACTGAGACAGATCCACTCTGTCCTGCCCTCTACAGTCTATACTCACACACTGAGACAGATCCACTCTGTCCTGCCTCATACAGTCTATACTCACACACTGAGACAGATCCACTCTGTCCTGCCCTCTACAGTCTATACTCACACACTGAGACAGATCCACTCTGTCCTGCCCCTACAGTCTATACTTACACACTGAGACAGATCCACTCTGTCCTGCCCTCTACAGTCTATACTCACACGCTGAGACAGATCCACTCTGTCCTGCCCTCTACAGTCTATACTCACACACTGAGACAGATCCACTCTGTCCTGCCCTCTACAGTCTATACTCACACACTGAGACAGATCCACTCTGTCCTGCCGCCTACAGTCTATACTCACACACTGAGACAGATCCACTCTGTCCTGCCCTCTACAGTCTATACTCACACACTGAGACAGATCCACTCTGTCCTGCCTTCTACAGTCTATACTCACACACTGAGACAGATCCACTCTGTCCTGCCCTCTACAGTCTATACTCACACACTGAGACAGATCCACTCTGTCCTGCCCCCTACAGTCTATACTCACACACTGAGTCAGATCCACTCTGTCCTGCCCCCTACAGTCTATACTCACACTGAGACAGATCCACTCTGTCCTGCCCTCTACAGTCTATACTCACACACTGAGACAGATCCACTCTGTCCTGCCCTCTACAGTCTATACTCACACACTGAGACAGAGCCACTCTGTCCTGCTCTCTATATTCTATACTCACACACTGAGACAGATCCACTCTGTCCTGCCCTCTACAGTCTATACTCACACACTGAGACAGAGCCACTCTGTCCTGCTCTCTACAGTCTATACTCACACACTGAGACAGATCCACTCTGTCCTGCCCTCTACAGTCTATACTCACACACTGAGACAGATCCACTCTGTCCTGCCCTCTACAGTCTATACTCACACATTGAGACAGATCCACTCTGTCCTGCCCCCTACAGTCTATACTCACACACTGAGACAGATCCACTCTGTCCTGCCCTCTACAGTCTATACTCACACACTGAGACAGATCCACTCTGTCCTGCCCCCTACAGTCTATACTCACACACTGAGACAGATCCACTCTGTCCTGCCCCACACAGTCTATACTCACACACTGAGACAGATCCACTCTGTCCTGCCCCACACAGTCTATACTCACACACTGAGACAGATCCACTCTGTCCTGTCCCCTACAGTCTATACTCACACACTGAGACAGATCCACTCTGTCCTGCCCCATACAGTCTATACTCACACACTGAGACAGATCCACTCTGGTCCTGCTCCCTACAGTCTATACTTACACACTGAGACAGATCCACTCTGTCCTGCCCTCTACAGTCTATACTCACACACTGAGACAGATCCACTCTGTCCTGCCTCATACAGTCTATACTCACACACTGAGACAGATCCACTCTGTCCTGCCCTCTACAGTCTATACTCACACACTGAGACAGATCCACTCTGTCCTGCCCTCTACAGTCTATACTTACACACTGAGACAGATCCACTCTGTCCTGCCCTCTACAGTCTATACTCACACACTGAGACAGATCCACTCTGTCCTGCCGCCTACAGTCTATACTCACACACTGAGACAGATCCACTCTGTCCTGCCCTCTACAGTCTATACTCACACACTGAGACAGATCCACTCTGTCCTGCCTTCTACAGTCTATACTCACACACTGAGACAGATCCACTCTGTCCTGCCCTCTACAGTCTATACTCACACACTGAGACAGATCCACTCTGTCCTGCCCTCTACAGTCTATACTCACACACTGAGACAGATCCACTCTGTCCTGCCCCCTACAGTCTATACTCACACACTGAGACAGATCCACTCTGTCTTGCCCTCTACAGTCTATACTCACACACTGAGACATATCCACACTGTCCTGCCCCCTACAGTCTATACTCACACACTGAGACAGATCCACTCTGTCCTGCCCTCTACAGTCTATACTCACACACTGAGACAGATCCACTCTGTCCTGCCCTATACAGTCTATACTCACACACTGAGACAGATCCACTCTGTCCTGCCCCCTACAGTCTATACTCACACACTGAGACAGATCCACTCTGTCCTGCCCTCTACAGTCTATACTCACAGACTGAGACAGATCCACTCTGTCCTGCCCTCTACAGTCTATACTCACACACTGAGACAGATCCACTCTGTCCTGCCCTCTACAGTCTATACTCACACACTGAGACAGATCCACTCTGTCCTGCTCTCTACAGTCTATACTCACACACTGAGACAGATCCACTCTGTCCTGCCCCCTACAGTCTATACTCACACACTGAGACAGATCCACTCTGTCCTACCCCCTACAGTCTATACTCACACGCTGAGACAGATCCACTTTGTCCTGCCCTCTACAGTCTATACTCACACACTGAGACAGATCCACTCTGTCCTGCCCTCGACAGTCTATACTCACACGCGCACTATTCTCTCCAAGGAATCCTCTCCAACAAAGGAGTGTGTTTTCAGCGGAGGTGATATTGATGTAATGTAGCAGAAAGCATCCCCTGAGTTCAACATGGTGACAATGTGTGTGTGTGGACTGAGAGGATCTGCTCTCTCTGTGCTGTGATTGTGACTGTGAGAATGAGCATCCGTCTGTGAGAGAGCGTGAGTAGTGTTGTTGCTGGGTAGATTCAGTGTGTGGGGGT
The DNA here is from genome assembly GCF_057628025.1 of Oncorhynchus mykiss. Classification (NCBI taxonomy): domain Eukaryota; kingdom Metazoa; phylum Chordata; class Actinopteri; order Salmoniformes; family Salmonidae; genus Oncorhynchus; species Oncorhynchus mykiss. Next base: position 35,320,826 of record NC_143043.1, read on the forward strand.
TATCTGACTAGCAAGAACAGACTACAAGATCGACTGTCATCCTGTCAGATATGAGCTGCATTACTTTCACTAAGTACATAGATTCTCCCCAGGGTGTGGGGTGTGTGTGATCTTTTTTGTCTGGTTTGAAGTTCTGCCAACAGCAGAAGGCGTGCTCTGAGAGCCAGCAGTGTGTAGTAAAGCAGTCTAAAGCAATTCAATTCAATGATTTGGATCTCATCCTTTCCTCTCCTCTCGTCTCCTTTCGTCTCCTCTCGTCTCCTATCCTCTCGTCTCCTTTCCTCTCATCTCCTCTCCACTTTAGCTAAATGAAACAGCCAAACAGTTGATGGAGATTGACAAGCCGACATCCAATCCCGTCCCTGGCCCCAGCTTTGATCCGTCTCCCGGCCTCCCATTGGGTCCCTGCTCCCTTGGCCCCTCCCCTGACCCATCCTCTGCAGGAAGTGGCAATGGTGCCCTCCAGAGGCAAGAGGAGGAGAGAAGAGGGGGAGAGGGGAAGAAAAACGCTAAGAAGCGCCACTCGTTCACAGCTCTGAGTGTGACGCAGCGGACAGCCCAGCTCAACAACAGACACAGCATGGAGATCTCCCACCCTGTCCTCATCAGCTCCTCTGACCCCAGGGCTGCTGCACGAATACAGGACTCTCCCCCCGGTCCCCCCGGTCCCACTCCCTCCTCAGTCGGAGTTCTGGTTCCTCCCAGAATGGCTTCAGTCACCTCAGAACTGCTGGCTCAAGCCAAGGTCCAACTACCACTCAACATGTAAGTTACAGTACAGTTTACTCATCACACAGGCATGGTTTACCAACTGGTAAATCTAGAGGTAAATGAGTTGACTAGCAATGCTGTCTGTTTTCTCTGAGCTGCTGTCCTGTCTATAAGGTGAAACAGAAGCTGTGTGGAATATAAAGATTGTGCTGCATCTACTACCATATCTTCCTGGACGTGCGTGCACACACACAAACACACACTATCCAGAGCGGGTTGTCCCGCTAATGAGGTCGGACACTTCCATCTCCGACTGGCAACCTGCCCTGTTGCTATGGGAAAACGTCCCCTAGTTACCATAGCAACCCAGAGGCAGTGCATGGACACCTGCTTACTCTCCCCTCCTATTATTCTTCAGACATATAGTACCAGTCAAAAGTTAGGCCACACCTACTCATTCAAGGATTTTTCTTTATTTTTACTATTTTCTACATTGTAAAATAATAGTGAATACATCAAAACTATGAAATAACACATATGGAATCATGTAGTAACCAAAAAAGTGTAAAACAAATTCTTAAAAGTAGCCTCCCTTTGCGTTGATGACAGCTTTGCACACTCTTGGCATTCTCTCAACCAACCATGAAATGTGTTTCCATGGTTGAGCAGCTGCACACAAGCCTAAGATCACCATGTGCAATGCCAAGCTTCAGTGTAAAACCTGCCGCCATTGGACTCTGGAGCAGTGGAAACGCATTCTCTGAAATGATGAATCACTCTTCACTATCTGGCAGTCCGATGGACGAATCGGGGTTTGGTGGTTACCAAGAGAACGCTACCTGCCCAAATGCATAATGCCAACTGTAAAGTGTGGGGGAGGAGAAATAATGGTCTGGGGCTGTTTTTCATGGTTTGGGCTAGGACCCTTAGTTCCAGTGAAGGGAAATCTTAACGCTACAGAATACAATGACATTCTAGATGATTCTGTGCTTCCAACTTTGTGGCAACAGTTTGGGCAAAGCCCTTTCCTGTTTTAGCATGACGATGCCCCCATGCACAACGTGAGGTCCATACAGAAGTGGATTGTCAAGATCGGTGTGGAAGAACTTGACTGGCCTGCACAGAGCCCTGACCTCAACCCCATTGAACACCTTTGGGATGAATTGGAACACCGACTGTGAGCCAGGCCTAATTGCCCAGCATAGGTGCCCGACCTCACTAATGCTCTTGTGGCTGAATGGAAGCAAGTCTCTACAGCAATGTTCCAACATCTAGTGAAAAGCCTTCCCTGAAGAGTGGAGACTGTTATAGCAGCAAAGAGGGAATCAACTCCATATTAATGGCCATGATTTTGGAATGAGATGTTTGACGAGCAGGTGTCCACATACTTTTGATCATATAGTGTATATTCAGACATAAATTCAGACATGTACATTCAGATATAAAACATATATTCAGTCGGACCCTTCAACAGTATTTAGACAGTGAATGAATGTTGGTCTTTATTCCAGCAAATTGGATATGAGATCAAATAATGCACATGAGGCATGCACAGAATCTCACCTTTTATGTGGTTGCATTTTATTACATAGTTGTTTGTCCATATTAAAACAATACCAGTCATTTGTTCAGTCAAATGATCCTAAACGACGTCTCTGTGTATCCCAGCTACCTGGCCCTGTATGCGTATAAGTCCCAGAAGGCAGATGAGTTGGAGCTGAGGAAAGGAGAGATGTACCGTGTCACAGAGAAGTGTCAGGACGGCTGGTTTAAAGGGACCTCTCTACGCACCGCTGCTTCCGGAGTCTTCCCTGGAAACTATGTCACACCCGTGTCACGGTGAGACACGCACAGGCACGAACGCACGCACACTCACACACACATTTTCTCACGCAAATACTCTCTTTCTCCCTCTAACACACACCCTTTCAAACACATAACTCTGTTTGCGTGAGAGGCGGACGAAAAGCAGCATGTTGATGGTAGTATAATAGGGGATATCAATAGTATCTTGGTCACTTTTCTAACAGGACTGGAACCATTAAATCTCTCCCCTCTCCCAACCCCTTCTCCCACTCGTGCTCTCTCTCTTTCTCGCTCTCTCTGCAGAGCTCCGTTTGCGGTGGGTGGTTCTCAGAGCTCCTGTCTCTCAGGGCAGGAGGTGGGAGGGGTGGGACAGGGGAGTAAGGCAGCCTCTCCCTCCTCCGCCGGCCCCTCCTCTGCCGGCCCCTCCTCCTCTCGTCCCTCCCCTCCCCCCTCTTCCCCCCAGTCTGCCGCTGCTCAGCTTAAGAACTGCCTTCGCTTTGGACAACAAACAGTTAACCAGACCCGCTCTGCCATGCAACTGGGTGAGTACACAGAGATTATTCAGGTTCTAGATCTGTAATTTCCTACATTTGATCCAGCTCTTATATCTGGCCTCTCTCTCCCTCCTTGCCTCTCTCCTTCCTTCCCTCTCTCTGTCAGGGAGAACATGTGATGGTATTTAAAGTTTCTCCTGGGAGCCTCTCTCTTTGTCTCTGTCTTACACACACACACCTGTTATCCATTACAAAATAAAGTATGACCATAGGTAGGCTATGGCAGTTTGGTCACATGTGTCATTGGCAGTCAGATGTCGTATTGGGGCGGCAGGTAGCCTAGCGGTTAGGGCGTTGGGGCCGTAACCCAAAATGTCGCTGGTTTGAATACCTGAGCCGACAAGGTTAAAAATCAGAAGGCACTTAACCCTAATTTTCTCCATGGGCGCCGTACTACTATGGCTAACCCTGCAAAATAACACATTTCACTGCACCTATCTGGTGTGACAATAAAATATATATATATAATATGATGACAGCACAAACAGGAAGCAGATGGTGTCTTGTAACAGTAAGATGACTACTGTGTGCTGTGTAATAGTATGTAACAGTGTGTAATGTGTGTGTTCAGTCCACAGCCCGCCCTCCAGCAGCCCAGAGCGTCCCACACCCACCGTCTCTCCTCTCCGACCTCAGAAATCTTCCCCGTCGCGCTCCGCTGGTCAATCTGCTCGCCCAATATCCATGGTGTCCCCCGGCCCTTCCCCCCTCTCCTCCCCTGCTTCGCGCCCTCTCTCCTGCCTCTCTTCGCCCCTCATCCCACTTTCCTCCCCTCTCTCCTGCCTCACCCCTCCCAACGCCAGTGCCGCCCTGCTCAACGGAGAATCAACCAATCCCTTCCAACCGTCCTCGCCTGGCCCCTCCCACAGCAACGCCCCAAAACCAGAGAAGGTGAGTCTCCTAGGGTGTCTCTCTTCATCTTGCTCTCTCTCTCTCTCTCTCTCTCTTTCTCTCTCTCTCTCTCTCTCTCTCTCTCTCTCTCTCTCTCTCTCTCCACCACTACCTCCCTTTATCTAAACTCACAGCAGAGTCTGGTTCCAACATCACACTGCCTTAAAATCCCTCAACATGATGCCATAGTCAGGAGGATATAGTCAGGGAATATTAAAAGCATAGCTAGGGGAAGTGGTGTTGAGGGGAAGTGGCTTGCACCTGGACATGGTGCAGAATCGTCCAACGCCAGACAGACAAACAGACGATCAGTGTGACAGGGCTGTCTCTGTGTGTTGTTCTTTATCTTGATGAGTGTATTAAAGCTCGGTCCATGGTGTCAGTGATGGATGGTAGAGTTGTCTGAGAGAGAGGAGCCTATCTGCTCTGGTGTTGACTGGCTTCACAGACACTAGATGAGACAGTTGGTGACAATAGGACAAATAGACTAGGGAAGGACCATGATAAACAGTCATTGACTACGAGCTGTGATGGATTAACTATAGTATTTAGTCTCATCGCATTTAACCTCCTAGCTTTCCTAACCATTTTAATTCCCCACATGCATTGGCTTATTATGCGTTGGAGTTTGCTGTCTGATTAAGTTAGAGGTTTGTGGTGTGTGTGTGTGTGTGTGTGTGTGTGTGTGTGTGTGTGTGTGTGTGTGTGTGTGTGTGTGTGTGTGCGTGTGTGATGAGGCCTGCTGTGCTGTAAGACAGATGCTTCCATGCTGATTATGCGCTGATAATTGGCTCTGACTCACATCTCAACCCCAAAGATGCACACAAACTCACACACACACACACACACACTGAGACTAAGTTCCCCCTGAGACGAAGTTCCCCCTGACACATCAAGACTAAACTATCTGCTGTATATGTGCTGCTCTCTGGTGGATGGTTAGAGAACTACACTCAGATCTCAAAAAGATACTGTACTTGCCAACTGGAGGAGTCATTGTTACATCAGGTAGATACTGCTGGTTAACTGTCTCTGAGACCAGGAGGGATACTGCCAGAAAAATAAAACTGTACATCTGTAGAAGACACTGCAAATTGTTTCATCCCCATTCTCTTCTCTGTCTTGTTATCTGTGTCCACAGAAGGAGAAGAAAGGAGGTCTGCTAAAGCTTCTCTCTGGAGCCGCGGCCAAGAAAAAGGCATCTCATTCTCCCCCGTCCTCCCCACCAACCCTCCCCCTGTCGGGTGCCGTCCTCCCACATCACACCCGCTCTGGCTCCTGTCCAATGGATGCCCATGGGCGTGCCGGGTCTTGTCCAATCGAGAGTGAGATGGCGGGGGCAATGGGGTTAGAGCTGCTGAACAGGAAGTCAGGATCCCTCGATCTCAACTTCCCCCGGTCGCCCCCGATGACCCGCCCCGGGAACGCACTGCTAGCTCTCCGGCCTGAACCCAAACCACTGTCCAGAGAGAGGTAAACACACACTGTAACTACTCACACTGTCAAACACACATCCTGTCCAGAGAGAGGTATACACACACTGTAACTACTCACACTGTCAAACACACACCCTGTCCAGAGAGAGGTAAGCACACACCCTGTCCAGAGAGAGGTATACACACACTGTAACTACTCACACTGTCAAACACACATCCTGTCCAGAGAGAGGTAAACACACACTGTAACTTCTCACATAGCCGCGGGAAGTAGGGGTTCTGACAAATCAGAATAAAAATATATATAAAAATACTTTTTCACAAAAGCAGTGCACTGGGCCTTTACTAGTCCAGTATTAACGGACCGATATAGCCGTCTGTAGTGATGGCAAAACGGTTTCATTCTGCACCGCCCCCGTCCCCCCGTCAGCGAAAAAAATGCAGCAACCCCAACCTACTTCCCGCGGCTATGGCTACACACTCTCATACACACACCCTCAAACATCCCCCGAGATATGCTGTATGTTACGACACTACGCCACTACAGCGCCAGGAATAACTGAGCTTCTGATCATCATTCTTCTCCTATCCCCATCGGTGTGTGTCAAAGCTAATAGTGCCCTCTTTTTTCTCTGAAAGCAACCGCGTCACACGGATGCACACACACACACACACAAACCCACACACACACTGACACTCACACACAAACATTAAAACACACTGTTTCAAGCACGTATAAATCTGTGTGAAGCATTTATATATAAGACTGCTGAATGATGATGACCTGAGTAGCAGCATATATCACCTCCTAGTGTGTGTGTGTGTTTATGGTGTGCATGTGTTCGAATGTGAGTTACAATGCAGCCCCACTGGTCAAGAACTGGTTAAATCAACTGTGTTTCCACGTCATTTCAGCAACAAAAAAACTTTTGTGTGATGACGTTGAATCAATGTGGAAAACTGATTGGATTTTCCACCCAGCTTTCAAGGATGGGCATAAATTACAAATTACAATTTCTAAATACAACTACAAAATCACTGTATCCAAATAAAATATCATATACTTTTGCATAGTATAGTATTTTATTATAATACATGGTTTTTGTATTTTAAAATACATTTGCAAGTTGCCGGCCGAACAGCAACCACATTCACAGCAATGGTTACAGAATCGTTTTACTTGCTATGACTGTGATATGTCGTTGTTTATCTACCTTAGTTGAATGTGCACTGTCACTCTGGATAAGAGTGTCCTGCTAAATGACCAAAATTGTAATGTAAAGTATATGTGAAAATGAAGAACTGCAAGCACACTGGGTACTGTCATTGGCCTTCTTTCATGGGCGGAGCTCATTAGAGTAATACTCAGCATCCTTTGCAATTGTTCATTTTTACATACACATTTATATGTAAACTCAGCAAAAAAAGAAATGTCCCTTTTTCAAGACCCTGTCTTTCAAAGATAATTTAAAAAATCCAAATAACTTCACCAAAAGAAAGGTGCCCAGGGTCCCTGCTCATCGGCGTGAACGTGCCTTAGGCATGCTGCAAGGAGGCATGAGGACTGCAGATGTGACTAGGGCAATACATTGCAATGTCAGTACTGTGAGACGCCTAAGACAGAGCTACAGGGAGACAGGACGGACAGCTGATCGTCCTCGCAGTGGCAGACCACATGTAACAACACCTGTGCAGGATCGGTACATCTGAACATCACACCTGCGGGACAGGTACAGGATGGCAACAACAACTGCCTGAGTTACATCAGGAATGCACAATCCCTCCATCAGTGCTAAGTCTGTCCGCGATAGGCGGAGAGAGGCTGGACTGAGGGCTTATAGGCCTAGTGTAAGGCAGGTCCTCACCAGACAACACCGGCAACAACGTCGCCTATGGGCACAAACCCACCGTCACTGGACCAGACAGGGCTGGAAAAAAGTGCTCTTCACTGACGAGTCACGGTTTTGTCTCACCAGGGGTGATGGTCAGATTTGTGTTTATCGTCAAAAGGAATGAGCGTTACACTTAAGCCTGTACTCTGGAGCGGGATCGATTTGGAGGTGGAGGGTCCATCAGGGTCTGGGGCAGTGTGTCACAGCATCATCGGACTGACCTTGTTGTCATTGCAGGAAATCTCAATGCTGTGCGTTAAAGGGAAGACATCCTCCTCCCTCATGTGGTACCCTTCCCGCAGGCTCCTGACATAACCTTCCAGCATGACAATGCCACCAGCTCGTTCTGTGCATGATTTCATGCAAGACAGGAATGTCAGTGCTCTGCCATGGCCAGCGAAGAGCCCGGATCTCAATCCCATTGAGCACGTCTGGGACCTGTTGGATCAGAGGGTGAGGGCTAGGGCCATTCCCCCTATAAATGAGTGGAAACTTGCAGGTGCCTTGGTGGAAGAGTGGAGTAACATCTCACAGCAAGAACTGGCAAATATGGTGCAGTCCATGAGGAGGAGATGCACTACAGTACTTAATGCAGCTGGTGGCCACACCAGATAACTGACTGTTACTTTTGATTTTGACCCCCCTTTGTTCAGGGACACATTATTCAATTGGTGTTAGTCACATGTCTGTGGAACTTGTTCAGTTTACGTCTCAATTGTTGAGTCTTGTTATGTTCATACAAATATTTACACATGTTAAGTTTGCTGAAAATAAACACAGTTGACAGTGAGAGGACGTTTCTTTTTTTTGCTGAGTTTAGTTCATTTAACAGATGCTCTAATCACACGATGGTGACATCAGACTTCTGATACCAATATAGGGTGAAAGTATTTTTTAAAGTATTTTGAAAATACAAATTACAGCCTTCAAAAGGATCTTGCTACGAAATACATTGCAGTGTAGTTCACCCCAGCGTAATACAAATTACTAAATACTCAGAAGTAATTGAAATACATATTTCAAAAACATGTAACAGAAATACTGGCCATCTCTGCCAACCTTTAACCTAAATCCAATGTCATGGTGAAATGTTTTGTTGATTTTTCATTGAATTCATATTAGTTGACAACTCAACCAAATTGGTTGAGGTTGAACTGACGTCTGTGCACAGTGGGTCATTATCCGTAACCCTCCTTCCCTAGGTATCGTGTGGTGGTGCCCTACCCCCCTCAGAGCGAGGCGGAGATCGAGCTGAGACAGGGAGACGTGGTGTTTGTTCATAAGAAGAGAGAAGATGGCTGGTACAAAGGAACTCTGCAGAGGACTGGACGTACTGGCCTCTTCCCTGGCAGCTTCGTAGAGATCTTCTGAACAGGACCGCTACACACACACACACACACACACACACACACACACACACATACACGCAGGGATGGGCAAAAATGACAAAATACAATTACAAAAGATCAATGTATCTAAATGAACTACAAAATAATTGTATTTTATAATCATTTGGGGGGCACCTATATGTGTCCTATTACACACAAGTGTGTAATGGAAATGTTTTTGAGGGGCATATCCCAACTCCCCTGAGACACCCTTAGGGGTCACGGCCAGGGTCGCCATTGTACAGCTCCCCTCGAGCAATTAGGGTTAAGTGACTTGCTGAAGGGCACAGCGACTGATTTTTTTCACCTTGTCGCCTCCAGTATTCAAACCAGCAACCTTTTGATCACTGGCCTAATGCTCTAACCTCGAGGCTACCTGCTGCCCCAAATATATTTAATTAAAATACATGTATTTTGTATATTAAAATACATAAATACATTTGCAAACTCAGTGACGGATACAGAAACTGTTAATTTGCTATGACTGATGTTGTTTATCTACCTTAGCTGAATGTAGTGACTGTAAGTCACTCTGGATAAGTGTCTGCTAAATGACTAAAATGCTGTATATATGTGAAAATGAACACACCAAAACGAACTGCAAAGCACATTAGGTATTATTATTGGCCTTGTTTCGGGGTCATGTCTAGATGGGATATATCTTAACCTAATTCTCTTAACCTTCTACGTTAATTCTATTGAACCTGCTATGAAAAGTACATTTTGACAAAAGCTGTATCCTTTCTAGACTTAACCTTGTTTCAGGGCGGAGCTCATTAGAATAATACTTGTCCATTATTACATACACGTTTATATTTAGTTCATTTAGCAGACGCTCTTATGACACCATAGTGCCATCAGTCTTCTGATACCAATGCAGGGTGAAAGGGGGATGGTGAACCGCTATAAACAAATGGTATAGAAAAGTATTTTGTATTTTGAAAATACAAATTACAGCTCTCGAAAGTATCTTATTACAAAATACTGTACATTGGAGTGTAGTCCAGCCCAGTGTAATACAATTGACAAAATACTCAGAAGTCATTTAAATAGATATTTAAAATACACGTAACAGAAATACTGCCCATCTCTGCACACACGGCTACTCCAGCTCCAACCAGCCTCATAGGAGCGGGGGCCTTTATCCACACAGGACAGCTATGGCAGGGGTCCTTCATCAACCTCATCAATGACTAGTGATGTTGACATCATCAGGAGGCGCCAGCAACTATTGAAGGCACAACAAGCGGCACACTGTATTTTTCTATTGCTTCAGTGTGTATTTGTTTTAAACATCAGTGTCCGTATGAATGTGTGGTATGGCTAGAGACATGCCGTACTGGTTACAGAAGCACCTAAAGACCTTGGCTAACCTGATACCTGTTCTTTCTGGTCGGTGTGTGTGTATGCGTGTCTGTATTCATGTGTGCGAGTAAGAGAGACCAGTAGTTGGTAATACCAGTCATGTGGAAACTCAACATTGGGAAAGAAAGCACATCAACAGTCCCAAATGTTCTTAATTTTAACATACCCCACTTCTGGCAAGCTACTTCAAACCGCCTCTTTCATTGGCTAAGCACACAACAGTACTCCTCTTTCATTGGTTAAGCACACAACGGTGGTCCTCTCTAATTGGCTAAGTACACAGTTCCTCTCTCATTTACTAAGCACACAACAACTGTACCCCAACAGAAGTAGGTCTATAGGTCAGGAAGACAGAGTGAAGCACACAGAGTTGGGAAGGCCAGAACGAGTCGGTTACAACACATACAGATGGGATCAGGCTACATCCATACAGCACACTCAGTCTCAGCCTAAAGTGTGTGTGTGTGTGTGTGTGTGTGTGTGTGTGTGTGTGTGTGTGTGTGTGTGTGTGTGTGTGTGTGTGTGTGTGTGTGTGTGTGTGTGTGTGTGTGTGTGTGTGTGTGTGTGTGTGTGTGTGTGTGTGTGTGTGTGTGTGTGTGTGTGTGAGAGAGAGAGAGAGAAAGAGAGATATAGAGACCATCTGTCTCTGATTGGAGTAGCAGATGCAGGGGAGTCTGGGTAATCCCTGAGTTGGGTAACAGACAGATGAGAACACCCAGAGATTCAGATGAGATTAGAACCTTTCCATCAGGCTGCGACACACACAACCACACACACACACACACATACACACACAACCACACACACGACACACACGCACAGTCATTGATGTGAAAGGAGTGGATGGGTCCCAGTCTTTCCGCTCCTCCTCAGAGAGAGAGAGTGTATCAGTTAAACATGTTGATGTTGTTGCTGTGGATAAGCTCTTCGGTCTGGGCCAGAAACAACCCTTAGCTCCAGATGAGCCAGCTGTATCCCTGAACCCAAAAGGCCAGTCTGTTTGTCTGTTTCTACTGTCTGTCTGTGGAGCTAATGCACAAGTACTCCATGTTGGAGATAGAGCACTTCCACATGACCCAGACACCACACAGTGTCCATCTTGCTATTCCTGCTCCCCAGTTCCCATGAATTAGTGTGTTCAGGTGGACTGTGTTTCTGGTTTGCCTGGACTGTCTGGTGTGAGTACTGTACCACTGACAAGACTTTACAGACTTTACAAGGGGGTTGTTACGCATGGAATCTCATGCTGTCTAACTATGAGAGACGTTTTACATTACTATAACAGAAAATAAGAGATATAAATATATATATTGTGCAGATTATTTATATTTCGGGGGTGCAAGTCGCCCTGCACTCGAGACCAGCGTTCTACCATGTGATCATTAAACATTCTCTCGTATTGATGACCTCGTGGTTTGGTTGGTTTTTCATGTCAAGTGCATTTTCCCAATAAATGCCTTTGTTTTAAACCAACCTGTGTCACCTCTGCCTGATGACAAACCCTTTATATAGCCATACTGCCTCCCACCTCCACTCCATCACTTCACTCTCTCTCCTCTTCTTTCCTCTCTTCGTCCCAGTGGAGGTGTGTGACAGCGAGGTTGTCATGAATAATCACCTTACATTTGCATTTAGAGTGAAGCTGAGGCCTGGCATGCCAACAAACACTTTATGTAGGTGGAGAGGTGTGTGTGACACTGTGTGTCATCACAGGGTAGATAGACTCACGCCTGCCCGTGTGTGTGTGTGTGTGTATGTGTGTGTGTGTGTGTGTGTGTGTGTGTGTGTGTGTGTGTGTGTGTGTGTGTGTGTGTGTGTGTGTGTGTGTGTGTGTGTGTGTGTGTGTGTGTGTGTGTGTGTGTGTGTGAGAGAGAGAGAGAGAGAGAGAGAGAGAGTGTGAGTGAGTGAGTGAGTGAGACACTGTGCTGTAAGGTCACTGATCACCATTTTAGTCAACACTACTCTGATGCCAACAGCATTACAGCATGCCAGATTCTGTATTGGTGTGTTTCTCCTCAGGATACAGTGAAAGTCACCCCAACCCAGATTCCCCTCCTCCAACTCCACATGGACAACCCAGCCCACCACCCACTCCCCACGCACATGCTTCATCTACTGCCTCCACACACACACACAAACACAAGTGGTGCGCGGGTCAGCTGTTTGTTCACCCGCACATGCCGACAATTGCTAATAACCCATTCGCAACAGATAAAGTGAAAATGTGAAAAGTGAGGCCCGCACCCAACCCTAACCCGCAAATAAATACACTATTTTTTGACAGAGGGTGCAGGATTTTGTTTTCCCTGATTTAGATATGTTTCTGCTTATAATTTCCAATATTTTGGTAGGCTATTTGTTAGTCAACTTGTCTATAATTAGATATATGTAGCTTCTCTTTTGTCATTATATGTTGCCCTAGACGACTAAATAAACCCTTGCTCAACAGAATAATGTAATAGATCGATGGAAAGAATGCTTCAATCTAGTTGACATTGGTAAAGTTATCTGTCATCTTCCACGGAGCATAGACGTTTAGGGACTGGGGAGAAAATAGAAAGCAAAAAAAAACAGAAAAGATTTTCTGTGCTAAATGTCCAAATGATATCAATTTGACCGGTTGTATGGGTAAAGCAGGCTAAGAGAACAACCCAATGTGTTTCTATTTTGGTTTCTGATTTCAGTTCGGCTTCGATGCATATTTTACGTGGTTGAATACTATCAGCTTTTATGACACTTTTATGATGAATACAGCACCTCTACTGATTGTATCTAACTGAGCATTGCATTCTCTCAAAGAAATAAATCACATTTCTCCACTCCTGTTCCAAAGTCCAAATTTTGCCTACATTTAGTGTATACTTTACTGCAAGAATGTTTTAATTCTGCAGGAACTATTATTAAGGCTACAGCCCTATCCACACGGGATACATTTTTTCCCAAACTGCCCCCTGCAATTTCTTTATATACAGTACCGGTCAAAAGTTTGGACACACCTACTCATTCAAGGGTTTTTCTTTATTTTTACTATTTTCTACATTGTAGAATAATAGTGAAGACATCAAAACTATGAAATAACACATATGGAATAATGTAGTAACCAAAAAAGTGTTAACACCCTTTGCCTTGATGACATCTTTGCACACTCTTGGCATTCTCTCAACCAGCTTCATGAGGTAATCACCTGGTATGCATTTCAATTAATAGGTGTGCCTTGTTAAAAGTTCATTTGTGGAATATCTTTCCTTCTTAATGTGTTTGAGCCAATCAGTTGTGTTGTGACAAGGTAGGGGTGGTATACAGAAGATAGCCCTATTTGGTAAAAGATCAAGTCCATACTATAGTAAGAACAGCTCAAATAAGCAAAGAAAAACTACAGTCCATCATTACTTTAAGACATGAAGGTCAGTCAATTCGGAAAATTTCAAGAACTTTGAAAGTTTCTTCAAGTGCAGCCACAAAAACCATCAAGTGCTATGATGAAATTGTCTCTCAAGAGGACCACCACAGGAAAGGAAGACCCAGAGTTACCTTTACTGCAGAGGATAAGTTCATTAGAGTTACCAGCCTCAGAAATTGCAGCCCAAATAAATGCTTCACAGAGTTCAAGTAACAGACACATCTCAACATCAACTGTTCAGAGGAGACTGCGTGAATCAGCTCTTCATGGTCGAATTTCTCCAAAGAAACCACTACTAAAGGACACCGATAAGAAGAAGAGACTTGCTTGGGCCAAGAAATACAAGTAATGGACATTTGACAGGTGAAAATCTGTCCTTTGGTCTGATGAGTCCAAATTTTAGATTTTTGGTTCCAACCTCCGTGTCTTTGTGAGACGCAGAGTAGGTGAACGGATGATCTCCATATGTGTGCTTCCCACCGTGAAGCACAGAGGAGGAGGTGTGATGGTGTGGGGGTGCTTTGCTGGTGACACTGTCAGCTATTTATTTAGAATTCAAGGCACACTAAACCAGCATGGCTACCACAGCATTCTGCAGCGATATGCCATCCCATCTGGTTTGCGCTTAGTGGGACTACAATTTGGTTTTCGACAGGACAATGACCCAACACACCTCCAGGCTATGTAAGGGCTATTTGACCAAGAAGGAGAGTGATGGTGCTTTAATCAGATGACCTGACCTCCACAATCACCCGACATCAACCCAATTGAGATTTGAGTTGAGTTGGAAAATAGAGTGAAGGAAAAGCAGCCAAGAAGTGCTCAGCATATGTGGCAACTCCTTCAAGACTGTTGGAAAATAATTCCAGGTGAAGCTGGTTGAGAGAATGCCAAGAGTGTGCAAAGCTGTCTTCAAGGCAAAGGGTGGCTACTTTGAAGAATCTCAAGTATAAAATATGGTTCCATGTGTTATTTCATAGTTTTGATGTTTTCACTATTATTCTACAATGTCAAAAATAGTAAAAAATGTAATATGTATGTCCAAAACTTTGACTCGTAGTGTAAATATACAGTGCATTCGGAATGTATTCAGACCCCTTGACATTTAGAGACTTGTCCCGAAGCCACTCCTGTGTTGTCTTGGTTGTGTGCTTAGGGTCGTTGTCCTGTTGGAACGTGAACCTTCGTCCCTGTCTGAGGTGCTGAGCACTGTGGGGCAGGTTTTCATCAAGGATCTCTGTACTTCGCTCCATTCATCTTTCCCTCGATCCTGACTAGTCTCCCAGTCCCTGTCACTGAAAAACATCCCCACAGCATGATGCTGCCGCCAACATGCTTGCTAACTGCGGCCCCCACTCCAAACGATTCGTTCTCGAGCTCGACTAAAACTAAAATGAACAAGTCCCTCAGAAAAATTAATTATGACTCGAGTCAGTAAAAATAGTCGTTCACAAAGAATGATTACTTTGCAACTGCACATCGCTACAGGCAGCACAGCCGGCTGCCAGGAGAAGGTGAGGTGCATAGAGCTTCATGAAGGGAACACTGCAGATAATAGATCATCTCAGTATGGCAGAAAACACCTTTTATAGTCTACGGACACATCACCTGAAAAATAGTTGTAAAGAAAAACAATCTTGATAAGATGATGAGAAGTTGATGAAAATAACTTGTTTTCTTTTTTTATTCTGAGTGTTCCATTGAGAGGAGTTTCACAAAGAGCCACTGTTACACCTCATTTAGTCATGGAACGTCCTGTAGTCTAACACAAGTGCACAATGTCATGTTTACATCTCTTCCAGAACTGTGAAGAACTAAATCACCAATGACGATAAGAAATCATTTTTGAGGAAGAAATATACTGTATTATAGTGCAGGTCAGTTTCTCTTTGCAGTTACTTAGAGCCCTCTAGTGTCTCAGTACCACACTGCAGCCACAGATATCAACAATGCCCAAGACACAGCAGAGAAAACAAACAGATGGAGGCAGATCTAATCATGAAAAATACAACTTTTGTTTAGATATTAAAATCGTTATCCAATAACACTTTTAGTCCATAGTTTCAGTGATCAATAAAAAATATCTAACAAAGTTCTAATTTCCTCTCTGTATAAGTTCTAACAGAGAGGAACTGAGTTTATTCAGATTCCTGATAGATTTTCTGATCAACCTTTTAACTATGTCAACAGTCAGCCACGATCAAATAAACTAGGCCTACTGGTCAATAATTAGTTGACTTATACATTTGACTCTGATATTCACACAAATAAAATGTAATTTTATGGAACATTTTGGATTTTTGCCATGTAGACTACATGTATGCATTGTGAACTGCAGTGGGTTTTTTTGCACATCGATAACATTGTGCTTACAAAAATTATTGGCGACCAGGATGGCTGATCTCGCACCTATCATCCCCACCCTCTTTCTGCCTGCTCTAGACCCATTTCTACCTCACCCAGGCAATCCTGTCATTCCCTGTGAGCAATGGAAAGGCTATTTGAAACGTACCTTCTAGCCATAGGACTGGATACCGTTGCCGGCACCAGGAAACGTGCTATCCTCCTACACTGCCTCAGGGAGGAAGGGCGCTGCAATTTCAGCATTTTGGATCCTGCGGTCTCATACAAAGAAACAATAGCAGCTAAACATTTTTGAAATCTCTAAATGTTCTACTGAGACGGCTTCTGTTCAAACAAAGACATCAGCGAATTAGTGAGTCAGATAGACAGTTTATTGCTGATTTGAAAGATATGTCAACTGATAAGAGATCAGCGGATTGAAAAAAACGTCCAACACCCAGGTACAAGAAAGACAGAGGCCCCTCTGTCTCCCCTAGGCGGTCAGATTGCCTACAACAATTTCCAAATACAGTTCACTCCAGGAAAATACAATGTTGTAGTAGAGTTCCTGTCTCGCCCCATCTACTCAGATGGTGACAGATGGTGAAGAGGAGTTTGTGCATCTCATCTACTCTCCTCTATAGAACACGGTGTCCCTGCAGGAACTGGAGGACACGTCGACTGCAGAACCATCATTTAACACACTCATTGAGTACATCAAGAACGGATGGCCTTCCTGTGCCCCATCAGAACTGAAGTCATTAACAAGGATGAAAAACAAACTATCAGGGCCTCCCGGGTGGCGCAGTGGTTAGGGGCGCTGTACTGCAGCGCCAGCTGTGCCATCAGAGTCCCTGGGTTCGTGCCCAGGCTCTGTCGTAACCGGCCGCGACCGGGAGGTCCGTGGGGCGACGCGTCGCCTGGGTTAGGGAGGGCTTGGTCGGTAGGGGTGTCCTTGTCTCATCGCGCACCAGCGACTCCTGTGGCGGGCAGTGTACTCTAACCAAGGTGGCCAGGTGCACGGTGTTTCCTCCTCATCACCCCAGTTGTAGCGATGAGACAACAATTGGATACCACGAAATTGGGGACGAAAAGGAGTAAAATTCAAAAAAATAAAAAATAAAAACAAACTATCATGCCTGCATCGCACACGGCCCTCAGGGGTTGTGTAAGGGCGATGATGCACGAAGGTCATCTCTGCATCGTCAAACTGTAACAGAGGTGCCGTGACATGGTGGGGTGGCCTGACATAGATTGTGGCCTTGAAGAGCTTCCTGCACGTCATGTCACATCAGTGGGAACACTGGCACCCTTACCACTCCCCCTCTACAACCTCTGGACTGGCCAACTAGGCCTTGTGTGCACCTAAAGGTTGATGTCTGTGGGGAGGGACAGGTTCCTCGTGGTGCTGTATGATCCTTACTCGAAATGGCCCGAAGTCACAGCAATGGGCACAGTCACAGCGGAGACCATCGTCAACTTTCTTGATCAGCTCTTTGCTCCCTGGGACCTGCCATTACCAGAGACAATGACCCTGTCTAAACACTTCACCTCATCTCGCAGCCAAAAGTGTCACCCACAGCCATATTGCTTTCTGTCACCCGCAGGTGAATGGGGGGTGGAAAGATTTAATCAATCCCTAAAAAATGGACTGTGCGCGCACAGCCAAAGGGTGCTCTCTGGGTACTGCAGTCTCCCAGACCCCTTTTTACTAGTGTGCAGCTTGTCATTCCACTATGGGAGTCTCCCCCGCCTCACTCATGTTAGGGTGCGAGCTTGTGCTGCCCCTCACCAGACTTCGCCCACCAAGGGCACTGACTGCTACCTCGCTCAGCAGTTGGGTCTTCAATGCGGAAGCCTCAGCACGACAAGAAGCATAAAGCTCAGCCACCAATCACTGAAATGTCTGACTGGGTCAGAGCACGTTGTCCTCACCGGGCCAAGAAACTGAGCACGTTCTGGTGCTCTCCAAGTCAGGTCAGTCGTCAACTGGGCTCAGTGATATTTCAACTGCCAGATGGACCTCGTTGGCACACCAGCTGTCTAAGCAGTGTTCGTGTTCCAGTGAACACACCGTACGTGGCCACTGCTCCCAGACCTGTCAGGGCTTGTGCACGTCCTGGGCGATTTCAGGACTTTGATACTACCTTTCATAAATAGGCTTTTGGGCGGGGCGGGGGGGGGGGGGGGGGGGGTGTTATGTTCATTATTTAGCTCCTGTGAGTTTATTGTTTGGGTCTTTTGACTCACTGTATTGTTATCCTTAAGGGCCACCATACTTAAGTGATAGTGAATAAACTTTGTTGTTGATTAAAAAAAAAGTATCGCTCTTCCAACACAACAATTGGTATTATCCAAATCAAAACCTGCCACTTCTACCATTATGGTTCTGTCAGGGTTCTGAACCTTTGTTCATTTCAAATGGAACTTTGGATCCAAAATGGCTACTGTGATCAATTTCAGACCCAAGTACATGTCAGAGAAGTCCCTTATTTTCTTTTTGTAGAATATTTCCTTTTCCATGGCCCATAAATTAATATATATATATAGAAAAAGTATAGAAATAAACATTTCTTTGAATGTTTTAATTTTCTTACTGACCAGAAGTGACTCTTTAAAGGAGAGAATCGGAGAGCAGGAATGAGGATGATGTCATTGGTTTTTAAATAGTTATTATCGTGTTAGTAATTTCCACTATTCTAAATGGCGACTGAGTCCACAGAACAAGCCGTGCTGCAGTTCCTAACAGAGAGGAGGTGTGGTCAAACATAGACCTGATTGATCATTTTGAATCAATGTGAAAAATTGTTCCGTCAAAGAAAACACTGTACAATGAAAGGTTAAACTGCTTTTGTGAAGCTGGAGGATGGAGTGAAATTTGTGTTTGAAGAAGAGCAGCACAATCTCAGTGATGCGCACAGACCCTGGCGACGATGATGGAGAGTGTAAAGGCAACGGGGGGTGTGGTGGGAACAGTGCAGGAGGAGGATATAGTCAGCTCCAGCAATAGAGACAGACTCTGGTGTGTTAGCTGGCCAGGTGCAGATGAGGGGAAGTAGGAGGACCTCCCGGGACTCCCAGAGGGCTCTTCTGTCCAGCTCTCTGACAGAGGATGCCAGGTGGGAGGGGCTAGACAGAGACGGGAACACCCCCAAGAGCAGCTGAAGGAACTTCATAGAGCTGATGATGAGCAGCTCCCCACAGGTAGGCTACACACACAAACATACACACACACACACACACATTAAATCACACACCGTTCTTTTGTGTTTTAGTTTTTTGTACAGATTTTTCACACTGGCTCTGGTCTCAAGTTGTTTAGGCTGCCATTTCCGAGATGTAGCCTACTAATTGTTCCTTTCCGTCTTTGTCTGTCTCCAGGTACGTCAGTCTTTGTTCAACCACGGCTCTCGTCTCAGAGACTGTCAGGAGCGAAGGTGACTCTGCCTCCCTGCTGTCGTCTGCAAACAGGGACTGTGTCTCAGTGGCCCTGGAACCCCGGGAGCACGAGTGGATACTGTGTGCTTCGGACTGCAAGTGGGACGTTCGTTTCCACTGCTAATCCTGGACCCTAGCTTGCAGACCAAGAGGGACTTTGTGACTGGCTTCTTCTGCCTCCACTGGGCTACCAAGTAGGGCAACAAGGAACTGTTGATACAGCTACTGGAGCAAGCCAAGCAGAACAATGTTCCTGTGGATGTTAAAATGTACGCTCTAGTGCTGGGTACACTCCCCTTCACCTGGCCGCTATGCATGGACACACACAGGTAGGAAATGTGTTGTCCTCACACCTCGCTGCTCCGGCAGCCAAATGCTTTCGCTCTCCGAGGCTGAAGTGAGGAAAACTCTGTGTTTCCTAGATAGCATCCCTGGCCGCGTCCTCAGAGTATGTGCTGACCAGCTGGCGGGTGTCTTCTCTGACATCTTCAACCTGTCCCTGCCTCTAGTCCCCACCTGCTTTAAGGAGACCACCATCGTCCAACAAGGTGACATGCCCAAATGACTATTGCCCCATCATGAAATACTTAGAGAGGCTGGTCATGGCCCACATCAAGGCCAGCATGCAAGGCACACTGGACCCACTCCAGTTAGCCTACCGCTCTAACAGATCAACGGAAGATGTCATTTCCATCGCTATTCACACAGGCGTAACACATCTGGACAAGAGGAACATCTATGTAAGAATGCAGTTGTTCCTTCCAAGCTTGACACCAAACTCAGAGCCCTGGGTCTGGACACTGCCCTCTGCAACTGGATCTTGGACTTCCTGACGGGCAGACCACAGGTTGTGAGGATTGGCAACAACAGCTCCTCCACACTGACTTGTAACACTGAGGCCCCTAGGGGTGTGTCCTCAGTCCTCTGCTGTACACACTGTTCAGCCACGACTGCGTGGCTGTGCACAACACCAACTCCATCATCAAGTTTTCTGATGGCACCACAGCTGTAGACCTGATTAACAATGACGAGACAGCCTATAAGGAGGAGGTATTGTGGTGTCATGACAGCAACCTCTCCCTCAATGTCAGCAAAACAAAGGAGTTGATTGTTGACTTCAGGAAGCAGAGAAGGGAACATGCCCCAATCCACATCATCGGGACTGCAATAGAGAGTAATGAGTTTTAAGTTCCTCGGCGTCCACATCACCAAGTTCTTTTCATGGACCAACACTCTTGTCAAGAGGGTGCAACAGCGTCTCCACTTCCTAAGCTGGCTGAAGGAAATCAGCATGTCGCCCCGGGCCTTCTAGTGCTGCACCATCATGACCATCCTGACCAGTTGCATCACGGCCTTGTAAGGGAATTGCTCCGCCCAAGACTGCTAGGCCCTCGGGTGGGTGGAAGACGTACATCACTGGGACCTTGTTCCCACCCATCCAGGACATCTACATGAAACGGTGCCTGAGGAAGGCACGTAGCATCATCAATGACCCTACACACCCCAGCCACGAGCTGTTCTCTCCCTTACCATCGGGCAGATGGTATCGGAGAATGAGGTCTGATACCAACAGGCTCAGAGACCGTTTCTATCTACCCTATATATACAAAAGTATGTGGACACCCATTCATATTAGTGGATTTGGCTATTTCATCCACACACATTGCTGACAGGTGTATAAAATCGAGCACGCAGCCATGCAATCTCAATAGACAAACATTGGCAGTAGTATGGCCTTACTGAAGAGCTCAGTGACTTTCAACGTGGCACCGTCATAGGATGCCACATTTCCAACAAGTTTGTTCGTAAAATTTTTGCCCTGCTAGAGCTGTCCCGGTCAACTGTAAGTGCTGTTGTTGTGGAGTGGAAACATCTAGGAGAAACAACGGCTCAGCCGCGAAGTGGTAGGCCGCACAAGCTCACAGAATGGGGCTGCAGAGTGCAGAAGTGCGTAGCGTGTAAAAATTGTAGGTCCTCGGTTGCAACACTCACTACAAAGTTCCAAACTGCCTCTGGAAGCAATATCAGCACATGAACTGTATGTCTGGAGCATCATGAGATGGGTTTCCATGGCCGAGCAGCCGCACACAAGCTTAAGATCACCATGCTCAATGCCAAGTGTCGGCTGGAGTGGTGTAAAGCTTGCAGCCATTGGACTCTTGAGCAGTGGTTACGCATTCTCTGGAGTGATGAATCACGCTTCACCAGGTTTGTTGGAGGAGGAATAATGGTCTGGGGCTGTTTGTCATGGTTTGGTCTAAGCCCCTTAGTTCCAGTGAAGGGAAATCTTAACGCTACAGCATACAATGACCTTCTAGACGATTCTGTGCTTCCAACTTTGTTGCAACAGTTTGGGGAAGGCCATTTCCTGTTTCAGCATGACAATGCCACCGTGCACAAAGCTAGGTCCATAATACAGAAATGTTTTGTTGAGATCGGTGTGGAAAAACTTGACTGACCTGCACAGAGCCCTGATTTCAAACCCATCGAACATCTTTGGGATGAATCGCCAACTGCGAGCCAAGCCTAATCGTTCAACATCAGTGCCCGACCTCTCTAATGTTTTTGTGGCTGAATGGAAGCAAGTCCCCGCAGCAATGTTCCAACATCTAGTGGAAAGCCTTCCCAGAAGAGTGGAGGCTGTTATAGCAGCAAATGGTGGACCAACTCCATATTAATGGCCATGATTTAGGAATGACATGTTCGATGAGCAGGTGTCCACATACTTTTGGTAATATAGTGTACAAGCCATCAGACTGCTGACCACTTGAACAGGACTGACCACCTGCTCTGATTCTCCGCACCTTAGCACACACACACACAACGTATTATACTGCTCAGATTATACACTGCCCCCATACACGTGTAAATATCGGACTATATTATACTTTTGCTAAAATGTTTATTACATTCTATTGAGCCATTTACTTTATGTTCGTATTCTTATCTTTTATTATTTGTTATTGTTGTTGCATTGTCAAGAAGGAACCTGCCAGTAAGCATGTCGTTGGACGACAATTATGACTCATAAAACTTGAAACTTTTGGGTTTGCTCTAGTCTAACTCCCAATGAGTCGAGAAGGATGTAATCAGCGACGTTTTTTTTTTGTTGTTGGTATGGGCGTTTGTTGATATCAAGTTTCTTGATACCATTTATTTTAAATGCATATTTTTTATTGATGAAGAAAGCTGCAGTCAGACTTCGACAATGTCGGTAAGTTCTTCCATATAAGCAACATCTATATCTTTGTTCCTTCTCAACCGGTTCAATTAGACACGTTACCTAACCAAGTTGTTATTTTTTTTTGAAGGCAACATAATCGGATAGCTACAGATAAGTGGAAAGCTGTTATGTTAGAATATAGCTAGCTAGCTAATGTTAATTGATATTGACATTAACGTTTCCAAAGAGACATCAGGAATTCAAGCTAACAACAAATACCACACAAGGATGTAGTAGTTGCCTGCTCGTCAGTACGCTCGAACTTTTTAACCAGTTTCAACTTTAGCTAATTAGATGAAGTTGTACACTGGTATCGGCGTTGTGTGCCGACTGTATTTTGTATTCACTACAAGTTAAACGTATGGAATACTAAGGAATTTGTTGCATGCATAATTCTGACAGTGCTTTGATATGTGCGTATAGTGATACTGTTTACAACCCTCACTCGGGAAGCATGTTATGGTACTAAAGTCGGGCACAGACCCTGAACCTGTGCACAATTCCGAAACACAGGACTGTACAGCTGCAACTTTTGTGTGAAGAAATCTTCAGCAGACTATGCAACTATTGTGACTCATTTACAGATTCACAATACAACAGTGGTGAGATATGGAAGTACTTTACATAATATGATGATGATGTGTAGGACTGAAACTATTTTACTGCATTTATTTAAAGGGACAATATGGGATTGGTACTAACAATTTGTGGACTGTACAATTATTGATATATAGACATTGATTCTTGAAGACTGTAACTTATAAATGTTTTATTACCTCATCAACTGTCTTAACCCTTGTGTTGTCTTAAGGGTAAAAAATGACCCGCCACTATGTTCAACAGCAGAGAAAAACCCCTAAATTATATTTTTCCCACTTGAAATGTAATGACTTTTCCTAGAGTGACCCCAACATTGTAAAAAGCAAAACATCGCCTTTGTTCATATTTCCATGAAAGCTGTACACCACCAGGGTACAAAGATTGTCTACGGGTCATCTTTGAGCTGGCAGTTATAAAATAATTTACACACCACAATAACGACAAAGACACACACACACAATGAGAAATTGAGATTGTTTGCTACTGATTGAACTCAGCCAGAAACTCCCGAAGAGGAAGATCACCATGGTTGGCACAGTTAGAAAGAACAAGCCTGAGCTCCCCCCTGCACTCCTCGCAGCAAGGGGGAGAGAGGCCTTCTCATCAAAGTTTGCCTTCACCCCCACCACCACTCGAGTTTCTTACTTCCCAAAGAGGAACAAGAATGTGGTCCTCCTGAGCACCCTACGCAAAACAGCTGAGATCAATGATCGTGAGAACAGGAAGCCAGCCATCATCCTGGACTACAACCACAATAAAGGAGGCGTGAACAACCTGGACAAGGTGATTGGCACTTACAGCTGCAGGAGGATGACTGCCCGCTGGCCCCTGGTCATCTTCCATAACATCATTGATGTGTGCTCATACAAAGCCTTCGTAATATGGAACAAGATCAACCCTATCTGGATGCAGCTGTGAAAGGCACTTGTAACCCCATACATTCAAAGAAGGGAGCACCTCCACCGCACAGCAGCCTCTGCAGCGCTTGTGAAGACTGTTTAGGGGGCTGAATCTTGTCCTGATCCACCTGAGGCTGCAGCTGGGGCAGGCAAGAGGAGGAGATGCCAATTCTGCCCCCCAAAGGACTGTAAAACAAACATTATGTGCTGCACATGTAAGAGATACATCTGCAAAGTCCATGCACACACACTTGCATACTCTCCTACATATGCAAATTAGTGTTGATTGATTTATGCTCTTCACGTTTTTGTTTTGTATCTATTATCTTATTTTATTCTTATTTATTGTTGTTGTTTATACACCTTGTGGGTGGGGGCAATGGTTAAAAAATGGGAGAAGACTAGTATTTTGTATTTGAGTTCCTCATTGTACAGTATATAAGAACATATCACTATGTTGCCAAAAAAGTTCAAGACTGGTATTGTTTCCCTTCAAAAAAATGCATTCAAAACTACTTTCTGCAAATGTATGCATGTAACGATGTACGCTGAGAGTCGGGAAGCAGGTTCAGGGAGTGAATACATTTAATTAATAAATGAACAAAACAAGAAACACAAACAGACATAGAACAGAAACAGAAACGATGACGACTGGGGAATAAACCAAAGGGAGTGACATATACAGTGGCTTGCGAAAGTATTCACCCCCCTTGGCATTTTTCCTATTTTGTTGCCTTACAATCTATAATTAAAATTGAGGTTTTTTTTGGGGTGTTTGTATCATTTGATTTTACATAACATGCCTACCACTTTGAAGATGCAAAATAAAAACAATTGTGAAACAAACAAGAAATAAGACAAGAAAAACAGAACTTGAGCGTGCTTAACTATTCACCCCCCCAAAGTCAATACTTTGTAGAGCCACCTTTTACAGAAATTACAGCTGCAAGTCTCTTGGGGTATGTCTCTATAAGCTTGGCACATCTAGTCACTGGGATTTTTGCCCATTTTTCAAGGCAAAATTGCTCCAGCTCCTTCAAGTTGGATGGGTTCCACTGGTGTACAGCAATATTTAAGTCATTCCACAGATTCTCAATTGGATTGAGGTCTGGGCTTTGACTAGGCCATTCCAAGACATTTCAATGTTTCCCCTTAAACCACTCGAGTGTTGCTTTAGCAGTATGCTTAGGGTCATTGTCCTGCTGGAAGATGAACCTCCATGCCTGTCTCAAATCTCTGGAAGACTGAAACAGCTTTCCCTCAAGAATTTCCCTGTATTTAGCACCATCCAACATTCCTTCAATTCTGACCAGTTTCCCAGTTCCTGCCAATGAAAAACATCCCCACAGCATGATGCTGCCACCATGCTTCACTGTGGTGATGGTGTTCTCGGGGTGATGAGAGGTGTTGGGTTTGTGCCAGACATAGTGTTTTCCTTGATGGCCAAAAAGCAACATTTTAGTCTCATCTGACCAGAGTACCTTCTTCCATATGTTGTTTGGGGAGTCTCCCACATACCTCTTGGCGAACACCAAACGTGTTTGCTTATTTTTTTCTTTAAGCAATGGCTTTTTTTCTGGCCACTCTTCCGTAAAGCCCAGCTCTGTGGAATGTACGGCATAAAGTTGTCCTATGGACAGATACTACAATCTTCGCTGTGGAGCTTTGCAGCTCCTTCAGGGTTATCTTTGGTCTCTTTGTTGCCTCTCTGATTAATGCCCTCCTTGCATGGTCCATGAGTTTTGGTGAGCGGCCCCCTCTTGGCAGGTTTGTTGTGCCACATTCTTTCATTTTTTAAATAATGGATTTAATGGTGCTCCGTGAGATGTTCAAGGTTTCTGATATTTTTTTTACAACCCAACCCTGATCTGTACTTCTCCACAACTTTGTCCCTGACCTGTTTGGATAGCTTCTTGGTCTTCATGGTGCCGCTTGCTTGGTGGTGCCCCTTGCTTAGTGGTGTTGCAGACTCTGGGGCCTTTTAGAACAGGTGTTTTTATACTGAGATCAAGTGACACTTAGATTACACCCAGATGGACTTTATTTAACCAATTATGTGACTTCTGCAGGTAATTGGTTGCACCAGATCTTATTTAGGGGCATCATAGCAAAGGGGGTGAATACATATGCACGCACCACTTTTCAGTTGTTTTTTAAAATCGTTTTTTGAAACAAGTTATATTTTTAATTTCACTTCACAAATTTGGAATATTTTGTGTATGTCCATTACATGAAATCCAAATAAAAATCTATTTAATTTACAGGTTGTAATGCAACAAAATAGGAAAAACACCTAGGTGGATGAATACTTTTGCAAGGCACTGTAAATGTTTTCTTTCCATCCTTCCTCCCTTCCTCCCTACAGGAGATAGATTTAGAGATCAGGAAGGTGATCGAAGATGCGGCCCAGTTTGCGATCTCTGACCTCGAGCCACCATTTGACGAACTGCAACCACATTTTCGCCATCAAACCACCCATGGAGATCTGGCAGACAACCTTTGGGTCAAATTAAGGTCTGTCAGCTAGACACACACACACACCTGGACCAAACTACAGTCCATAAGGTACACAGCCCCTCCGACCCCTGGGTGACAGTCTACTCTTCCTCTCCTTTTCTTTTCATTCTCATTCCCTTCTCTCATTAGTTCTCTAAACACACAATAGGAGATGAGATCGTTAACCTGTCGGTCAGAGTCTGTAGCAGCATTCCAAACCATTTCATCACCTCTGACCTTGCGATGTCACCACAAGAAGTTGGTTGTACCTTAACTGGGGAGGACGGGCTCGTGTTAATGGCTGAGGTGGAATGGTATCAAATACATCAAACACATAGTTTGATGCCATTCCATATATTTGATATTATATTTGAGATTTGAGATTCTTCGAAGTAGCCACCCTTTGCCTTGATGACAGCTTTGCACACTCTTGGCATTCTCTCAACCAGCTTCACCTGGAATACTTTTCCAACAGTCTTGAAAGAGTTCCCACATATGCTGAGCACTTGTTGGCTACTTTTCCTTCACTCTGCGTGTCAGCGCCGTGTGTATAGGTGGCAAGGAAGTCAGGCGCAGGAGAGTCGAAATAGAGTGTAAATGGAGTCTTTTAATAACTGTCCACAGAACATGCTCCATAACACTAAATAGTATAGGTCCAACTCATCCCAAACCATCTCAAATGGGTTAAGGTTGGGTGATTGTACAGGCCAGGTCATCTGATGCAGCACCCCATCACTCTCCTTCTGTGTCAAATCGGCCTTACAGAGCCCGGAAGTGTGTTGGGTCATTGTCCTGTTGAAAAACAAATGATAGTCCCACAAAGCTCAAACCAGATGGATGGTGTGTCGCTGCAGAATGGTGTGGTAGCCATGCTGGTTAAGTGTGCCTTGAATTATAAATAAATCACTGACAGTGTCACCAGCAAAGCACCCCCACGCCATCACACCTCCTCCTCCATGCTTCATGGTGGGAACCACACATGCGGAGATAATCCGTTCACCTACTCTGCGTCTTACAAAGACACGGCGGTTGGAACCAAAATTCTAAAATTTGGACTCATCAGACCGAATTACAGATTTCCACCGGTCTAATGTCTATTGCTCATGTTTATTGGCCCAAGCAAGTCTCTTCTTTTAAATGGTGTCCTTTTTATAGTTGTTTCTTTACAACAATTCGACCATGAAGGCCTGATTCACGCAGTCTCCCCTAAACAGTTGATGTTGAGATGTTTCTGTCACTTGAAGTCTCTGAAGCATTTATTTGGGCTGCAATTTCTTAGGTGCAGTTAACTCTAATGAACTTATCCTCTGTAGCAGAGGTAACTCTCAGCTGAAAAAGTGGCGGTCCTCATGAGAGCCAGTTTCATTATAGCGCTTGATGGTTTTTGTGACTGCACTTGAAGAAACTGTCAAAGTTCTTGAAATCTTCCAGATTGACTGGCTGCCATGTCCTAAAGTAATTATGGACTGTCGGTTCTCTTTGCTTATTTGAGCTGTTCTTGCCATAATATGGACTTGGTCTTTTACCAAATAGGGCTATCTTCTATATACCACCCCTACCTTGTCACAACACTTCTGATTGGCTCAAATGCATTAAGAAGGAAAGATATTCCACAAAGGAACTTTTGACAAGGCACACCTATTAATTAAAATGCTATCTAGATGACTACCTCATGAAGCTGGTTGAGAGAATGCCAAGAGCTGTCATCAAGGCAAAGGGTGGCTACTTTGAAGAATCTCAAATATAACAATATTTTAATTTGTGTAACACCTTTTTTGGTTACTACATGATTCCATGTGTGTTATTTCCTAGTTTTGATATCTTCACTAATATTATACAATGTAGAAAATAGTAAAAATAAAGAAAAACCCTTGAATGAGTAGATGTGTCTAAACTTTTGACTGGTAATGTCTATCATTTGGGGGCGGTCTAAGGTGCAGTGGTCTAAGGCACTGCATCTCAGTGCTAGAGTCATCACTACAGACACCTTGGTTGACATCCAGGCTGTATCACAACTGGCCGTGATTGGGAGTCCCATAGGGCGGCGCACAAATTGGCCCAGCGTTGTCCGGGTTTGGCCGGTGTAGGCCGTCATTGTGAATAAGAGTTTGTTCTTAACTGACTTGCCTAGTTAAATAAAGGTTAACTAAAAATTAAAAATAGACCTTGCTTAATTAACCTGTATCAAGAAATAATCGTATTTGTATGCCTATCAATCAACAAATGTACAATGTTTAAAGCACATTTTTACAAGTCTGTCACTGACGACAGCTCCAATAAGCCCCTTATTGTGAATGACATGTAAATGAGAAGCTTGTAGAATGTGACTCTCCGACCACATTTCGGATCAAGTTGGCTTTTAGGCCTACTGACTCAAATTAACAAATTGATTAGTTAATTATTTTTTTTGTTCACCTTTATTTAACCAG
This sequence comes from Oncorhynchus mykiss, assembly GCF_057628025.1. Classification (NCBI taxonomy): domain Eukaryota; kingdom Metazoa; phylum Chordata; class Actinopteri; order Salmoniformes; family Salmonidae; genus Oncorhynchus; species Oncorhynchus mykiss. The sequence continues at coordinate 35,349,697 of NC_143043.1, forward strand.
GTAGGCCAGTTGAGAACATGTTCTCATTTACAACTGCGACCTGGCCAAGATAAAGCAAAGCAGTGCGATACCAAACAACAACAAAGAGTTACACATGGAATAAACAAACATACAGTCAATAACACAATAGAAAAAATCTATATATAGTGTGTGCAAATGAGGTAAGATTAAGAAGGTAAGGCAATAAATAGGCCCTAGTGGCAAAAAAAATTACAATTTAGCAATTAAACACTGGAGTGATGGATGTACAGTGGATGAATGTGCAAGTAGAGATACTGGGGTGCAAAGGGGGGAAAAAATGAAAAAAATATGGGGATGAGGTAGTTGGATGGGCAATTTACAGATGGGCTATGTACAGGTGCAGTGGTCTGTGAGCTGCTCTGACAGCTGATGTTTCAATTTAGTGAGGGAGATATGAGGCTCCAGCTTCAGTGATTTTTGCAATTTGTTCCAGTCATTGGCAGCAGAGAACTGGAAGGAAAGGTGGCCAAAGAGGAATAGGCTTTGGGGGTGACCAGTGAAATATACCTGCTGGAGCACGTGCTATGGGTGGGTGCTGCTATGGTGACCAGTGACCTGAGATGAGGCAGGGCTTTACCTAGCAAAGACTTATAGATGACCTGGAACCAGTGGGTTTGGCGACGAATATCAAGCGAGGGCCAGCCAACGAGAGCATACAGGTCGCAGTGGTGGGTAGTATATGGGGCTTTGGTGACAAAATGGATGGCACTGTGATAGACTGCATCCAATTTGTTGAGTATAGTGTTGGAGGCTATTTTGTAAATGACATCGCCGAAGTCAAGGATCGGTAGGATAGTCAGTTTTACAAGGATATGTTTGGCAGCATGAGTGAAGGTTGCTTTGTTGCGAAATAGGAAGCCGATTCTAGATTTAATTTTGAATGGGAGATGCTTAATGTGAGTCTGGAAGGAGAGTTTACAGTCTAACCAGACACCTAGGTATTTGTAATTGTCCATATATTCTAAGTCAGAACAGTCCAGAGTAGTGATGCTGGACGGGCAGACAGGTGCGAGCAGCGATTGGTTGACGAGCATGCATTTAGTTTTACTTGCATTTTAAGAGCAGTTGGAGGCCACGGAAGGAGAGTTGTATGGCTTTGAGGTACGTCTGGAGGTTAGTTAACACAGTGCCCAAAGGAGGGCCAGAAGTATACAGAATGGTGTCGTCTGCATAGAGGTGGATCAGAGAATCACCAGCAGCAAGAGCGACATCATTGATGTATACAGAGAAAAGAGTCGGCCCGAGAATTGAACCCTGTGGCACCCCCATAGAGACTGCCAGAGGCCCGGACAACAGGCCCTCCGATTTGACACACTGAACTCTATCTGAGAAGTAGTTGGTGAACTAGGCGAGGCAGTCATTTGAGAAACCAAGGCTGTTGAGTCTGCCGATAAGAATGTGGTGATTGACAGAGTCGTAAGCCTGGGCCAGGTCGATGAATACGGCTTCACAGTATAGTCTTTTATTGATGGCGGTTATGATATCGTTCAGGATCCTTGAGCGTGGCTGATCTGCACCCATGACCAGCACGGAAACCAGATTGCATAGCGGAGAAGGTATCGTGGGATTCGAAATGGTCGGTGATCTGTTTGTTAACTTGTTAATTTGGACTGAAAGACTCGAAAAGATCAGCTTCAGTAAGAGCCAATTCATGCATGATCCGAATATGTGGTCGGAGGCGCCATACTGATGGTGTGATGCACGTGTGGGGCCTCCAGAGGCATGCAGAGGCCATATTGTGCTCCTTACCGCATCATTGTGCAGTGTGTGTACCTCTCAAAATGTTAAACAATGTTGAAAGATTAGTGGAATCTGTGTGGGTAGGAGGGCTCTGTATAGCTCCAAATTTACATGATTGGTTGACGTTAGTTGAGGAAGGGAGGTCCTGTATAAACAGACTCACTTCTTTGACAACTTCTTTTACAACTGTTCTGTTTGGCAAGGCACAATATGTATGAATGTCCTGACTTCTGCAGAGGCCATATCACCATAAATGCTGCATGCCAATGCAGATGTTGGATTGACCATTCAGCACCTTTAAAAAGAGTGGATCTTCCCATCACTACTGGATTGGAGTGTGGACCTCAACTTTCAATCACCCACTTGGGTATATATTCATAAAAAACAATGAATAGATGGGACCAGCATGTCAAGATTGCCTGGTTACTCAGGCAGCTGTTGACACGCGAGCAGTTTGGATGAAACGATTGAATAACATCTGTGTACATTTATTTTGCAATGCTCTCGCGCACGCAATGTAGACGATTTGGTCAGCATTTTATATGCTCTATGAGGTACAGATTGCGCTAAAGTAAAACGCTAATTGTAATTAACGTAAATAAAATATCATAACAGTAATGGGAACCTGGGACCTGACAAACCGGACACCTACATCCAACAAGAGTCGGAGGACATAGGTATACACTAGCTAGAACCTTCTCAACGTGAATCTGGTAGGACAAAAAAGCATGTCCAATTGTATCATTTTCCCCCATGTTGTTCATCAGGTTCTACTGTAGCTGACAGGGTGACATGTTGTGTGGACTAACGACATAAAACCGTGTGTATCACAAAGCATGATCAAAGCTACCCTAATTTTGAGAAACATTGAGAAATAGTTTAGTAGATTGTTTTGTGAAATTAACCAGTGATCTACCATGGATAAGTAGCTAGTAAACTATATAATATTGGAAAATACACTTTTCCCATGGGCTGCCCACACGCACCTCACATCCCTATACCAGTTGTAGGTATCCATTCGCAGAAATCATAGAAAGGCAACAGGAAAAGAGTATTTGCTAATTTTATAATTTTCTAAATGTGATGATGGTGGGAAATGTTGATGCTCTCTGATACAAGACAATTGAGATGATTTGCAAATATGTAATTATTTTACACAGAGGTATTTTGTTAGTAAATGCGCTTCGGGAATCGTCGCGAGGTGGCGGTAAAGTTTTTTTTCTACAGTAAAAGGACATTTGGATGTCTCCGGTAAGTTCAAAGTTCTCTCAACTCGGAAGTTTCTTCGAGTAGCTACATTTGTTGTGCAGAAAACGACAGTTAATTGACGCTTTGTGGACATATTCTAATTTTAACACATACAAACAACAAAAAATACATATATTTAGCAGCTGGTGAAGCAGGTTGGTGTATTTACATCATTAACTGTCAATGATTTCAGTGGGGGTTTTTTCAGTATAAAAGTGCTGCGGCCGCATTGGTTACCATTAGCCGGCTAACCGTTAGCTGCTATGTTAGCCAGCTAACGTCGTTACCTATGTGAAACCATTCGGTCGTAGCAGCTAGTCGGCTAGCTAGATATATTCTGTTTTTAATTGTATTGCTTAGATACATATCGAATATTTAGATGTTAGTTTGCTAGTAAACATTCACAGTGATGTCCTTTATAGTAACTCGATAAAAGATGTCAAGAAGCAAGATGGCTAAGTTAACGTTACTGATTCATTAGAAAAAATATAGTAGCTAGCATGTAGATAACAAGACATCCATTCATTGGCAATTTATGCTACATGAATTATAGCTAGCTGGCCGGCCGTCCAGATTTACAGCAATAGTACTGTATGAAAGACAGTACATCTACACATTTTTCGACACTGATCCCATTGACTCGCCCGCCCCCCTCTTACGCTCTGTAGTCAGGTCATGATGACCACCCTCGTCCATGACACCACTGAGGCGGTGTGTCTGTGTCAGGAGTACAACCTGTTCCTGAAACCCATCGCCAAGATGACGGTGAGTGACATATACAGTGTCACATACACCATATGGCTGGAAACACGACATTGAATTGTACATTGGGTAGGAATGAGCGTTTGACTCAGACTCAACTCTCACAACCTCTACAAGCCAGGATGTTGAATAAAATGTAGTAGATTCATATCATCTAAAGCTGAGGAAAAAATATAAAATGCATGCACACTTGCCGAGCTCATGCACGTGATTACATGGTTCTGTGCATGCTTCAGGTGATAGGAATCAGAATGCACTGCCAGCGCTTTGAAAAGTTGATGTAATTATACTTTCCTGTGGATATATTGTCTCACATTCCTACCGCCAAAAGGAACAACCACACAGACAACCAGTAACGTATACAAAAATATAATTTAATTCAACATTCTGGCTTGTAGAGGTTGTAAGGAAACATTCCTGATTCAGATGCTAATTTCTGACCTGACGTACAATTCAATGTAGTTCAACATAGTGTTTCCAGGCAAATACACCTGTACCTGAAGTAATGAGCATCTCCAACACAATGCATTTGACATCCAGATGAGCATGTATTACAGTAAAATGTATTCTATGATTTCTCTTCCAGTTGAGTGTGGCACTGCCCCAGCTGAAGTTGCCTGGGAAGAGCATCTCTAACTGGGAGGTGATGGAGAGGGTGAAGGCCATGGTGGCTCCTGAACAGTTCTCTGCCCTCAGGTTGTCATGTGCACTGTCCATAGGAACATATTCATACTGTTATAGCCATAGGTCATGTGTGGTTTTTTTACAGCTGAGCTACAAGCAAGCTAATAACTCTACAATAACAGTAAAACCATGACAATACTGATAATATGGCCAATGGATTGCCTGGTATCAGTATTTTCTGGTATGGATAGATGTATTGAATGAAGCTGTAATCATCAAGCAATATGTCTCACCGCTGTCTCTCTCCAGGATCTCTAAGAGCACCATGGACTTTATCCGCTTCGAGGGCGAGGTGGAGAACAGAGGGGTGGTGAAGATCCTACTGGCCAAACTGGATGGCAAGAGCATCAAACTCAGCGGCTTCACTGACATACTCAAGGTAACGGAACTGTTATGTAGGGGTCAAAATGTGTCAAGTAAAGTGTTAACAAAAAATCTGTATTTTTGGTGATAGAGTACCTTCCCCAAGTTCTTGTAACACATTAAAAAAAATCTCCTAATCAACTGGACTGATAAATTAACGGGGAATAATACATCATGTAGCTAGCTATAACTAATGATATTTTTTCCCTGGTCTGTGGGGTGTCCAGGTGCGTGCAGTGGAGAATAAGATGGACTTCCCAACACGTTATGACTGGGACTCGTTCTTCCGTGACGCCAAGGACATGAACGATACGGTTCCAGGGGAGAGGCCAGACACCATCCGCCTGGAGGGCCTGCCCTGCCGCTGGTTTACCCTGCCTGACGGTCCCCCTGATCGGCCCTCCGAGATGGCCCTGCAGACCATCTTCCAGGTAGGAAAGAACTCATTATATACACTACCAGCCAAAAGTTTGACACACCTACTCATTTAAGGGGTTTTATTTTTTTACTATTTTCTACAATGTAGAATAATAGTGAAGACATCACAACTATGAAATAACACATATGGAATCATCATATTTTGTATTTGAGATTCTTCAAAGTAGCCACCATTTGCCTTGATGACAGATTTGCACACTCTTTCCATTCTCTCACCCAGCTTCATGAGGTAGTCACTTGGAATGCATTTCAATTAACAGGTGTGCCTTGTTAAAAGTTAATTGGTGGAATTTATTTCCTTAATGCGTTTGAGCCAATCAGTTGTGTTGTGACGAGGTAGTGGTGGTATACAGAAAATAGCCCTATTTAGTAAAAGACCAAGCCCATTTTATTGCAAGAACAGATCAAATAAGTCCATTACTGTAAGACATGAAGGTCAGTCAATCTGGAAAATTTCAAGAACTTTGAAAGCCCTATGATGAAACTGGCTGTCATGAGGACCGCCACAGGAAAGGAAGACCCGGTGTTACCTCTGCTGCAGAGGATAAGTTCATTAGAGTTAACTGCAGCTCAGAAATTGCAGCCTAAATAAATTGTGTTCAAGTAACAGACACATCTCAACATCAACTGTTCAGAGGAGACTGCGTGAATCAGGCCTTCATGGTCGAATTGCTGCAAAGAACACACTACTGAAGGACACCAATAAGAAGAGACTTGCTTGGGGCAAAAAACAACAGCAATGGACATTAGACCGGTGGAAATCTGTACTTTACTCTGATGAGTCTAAATTTGAGATTTTTGGTTCCAAACGCCGTGTCTTTCAGGGATGCATACTAGTCACCTTTCGGTGAAATTCGGCCTTTTGAATCCTAAATGGGTGGATCTACGTGATTCGTGTAGATCCGATGAGAAAAGTTTTTGGGGGGAGGGGAGCAATACTGGGTGTATCCAAGGCTCATCCAAATGTTTACCTACTAGAATACAGCGCAGCACGTGACTGAAGAAAGAAGAGACAACCAATTTACTAGTTACAGCGTCAGTGCTCTGGAAAGACAGCTTGGCAGTTACAGCAGCGCGTCCCCTGAACGATAACGAAGAGGTGATGTTAGGCGAGAAGCCTGACCACGGAGACGGGGGTGAGAAGGTGACGAAGCGTACTTCATGAGCTGTAACTGAAAAACTACTGGAATTTGGAAAGTTTGAGTTGTGGGAGAAAGTGTGGTAGACAAGTATTAGCATTGTTAAGTATCTTGTTAGCTGGATCGAATTCTTCGTTAGCTAGCCAGAGAAATGTTGAGTAATATTAGCCATCTTATCTTATCAAATTATTGAGTTTATGGTGTTAAAATTAGCTTGCTAATAAAGGCAGACAGCCTTTATTAACACCATCAGATGAGGCAGACCATAACACCATCAGATGAGGTAACATTAGTAACCTAACCAATTCGCTATAGTATTAACTGGTAAATGACTCCTTGCCGTTCCTCAAGTTATAACGCATTAGTTGCTTACTGGACCCTGGCAATATGTGTGAAATGTTCACTAGCTAACGAACTAACAACTATCTGTTAACTAATGTTTTCCATCTACAGTATGTGGTTAATTTTTAGCATGAGAGAATTGGGTGTAAATGAGGCGTTGCTTGTTAAACAAGTGGATTCAGGGATCAAGTCTAGCTGGAGCTGGGCCTGGTTTAAGCTGGATGCCACAATAGAGGTGAAAGGAACACCACACACTCCTGCTTTCTCACTTTCGCTGGCACATTGTAGAACAGATGTCCACAGGCAGAAAGTGTACCATGTAATAATGTTTAGTGTAGCCCAAATATATTGTTTTTGTTGTGTTGAATTTGACAGTAACAAGTGTGTATTTTTGCACACATGTAGCCTTGTGCACTTGATCGATATCTATAGTGGCCACTATAATAGAGCAAAAATAGAATGCCTGTGTTTCATTCTATTTCTACTTTAAGATGTCTTTTTCCCAAGTGCAGTATTTATGTGTGGTCACAAGCATTCTATTATAAAGGCTGTCATGGCTAATTGCAATATTAGTGTATTGTTTCATTTGCAGTAAAGTCTAGGCAACAGTTAACATTGGATTGCTTTCTTTACATTTTTTAGCTGTGAGTTATGTTCACATTAACCACTTTTAATTTTTTTTTAAAAACAGACTGATAATGTAGATCGTATTCTTTGTTGTTTAATTTGTTAACCTGCATTTCCCCCTAGCAGCGATTTTTTTTTAAATTATTGTTTTATGCATGTTTCAGTGCAACAAAAAACCTGTCACCTTTTTATGCCCTCACCAGTTTGCATCCCTGGTCTTTTGTGAGACGCAGAGTAGGTGAATGGGTGATCTCCGCATGTGTGGTTCCCACGTGAAGCATGGAGGAGGTGGTGTGATTGTGTGGTGGTGCTTTGCTGTTGACACCGATTTTTATTTTGAATTCAAGGCACACTTAACCAGCATGGCTACCACAGCATTCTGCAGTGATATGCCATCTCATCTGGTTTGCGCTTAGTGGGACTATCATTTGTTTTTCAACAGGACAATTACCCAACACACCCCCAGGCTGTGTATGGGCTATTTGACCAAGAAGGAGAGTGATGGAGTGCTGCATCAGATGACCTGGTCTCCACAATCACATGACCTCAACTCAATTGAGAAGGTTTGGGATGAGTTGGACTGCAGAGTGAGGGAAAAGCGGCCAAGAAGTGCTCAGCATATGTGGGAACTCCTTCAAGACTTGAAAAGCATTGAGAGAGCTGGTTGAGAGAATGCCAAGAGTGTGCAAATCTGTAGTCAAGGCAACAGGTGGCTACTTTGAAGAATTTAAATGTTTGTTTAACACTTCTTAGCTTATTACATGATTCCATATGTGTTATTTCATAGTTTTGATGTCTTCACTATTATTCTACAATGTAGAAAATAGCAAAATAAAGAAAAATCCTTGAATGAGTAGTTGTGTCCAAACCTTTGACCGGTACTGTACCTAACAATCAATCACTCAATCCGTCATTGATCAATCAATTACCCAAATACACACATCCTAATTCGGGCCGGGACGATACCAGTATCGCAATATTCTTTCCATGGCTAAAATGAAAACACAAGCAGACTTAACTTGTGGTCCTTTAAAAACCTGCTGTATGTAAAATATTGTGTTCTATAGCTTGGTATATAAATAAATGTGACTCTGGATGACAACATGATGTTTGTTTCCAACATAAGAAGTGAAATCCACTTCGTGTTTTGTTTCCTTGCCACGATACTAATGAGTATCACAATGCTTGTATTGTCCCAGCCCTACATTTAACCTTATCACTCCTCCCAGGGCTTTGGTCAGGTGCGTCATGTAGACATCCCCATGTTGGACCCGTACAGAGAGGAGACTCTTGATAAGAACTTCAACACCTTCACCTTTGGCGGCCATCTTAACTTTGAGGCGTACGTCCAGTACCAGGAGTACGATGGATTCGCCAAGGCCATGGACACACTGAGAGGCATGAAGCTCATGTACAAAGGAGAGGATGGCAAGGCTGTGGCCTGCAACATCAAGGTACTGAACTACACATACTATCCACACTACAGACACACAAATATATATATATACATACAGTGCCTTGCGAAAGTATTCGGCCCCCTTGAACTTTGCGACCTTTTGCCACATTTCAGGATTCAAACATAAAGATATAAAACTGTATTTTTTTGTGAAGAATCAACAACAAGTGGTACACAATCATGAAGTGGAACGACATTTATTGGATATTTCAAACTTTTTTAACAAATCAAAAACTGAAAAATTGGGTGTGCAAAATTATTTATGTTTGAAGCCTGAAATGTGGCAAAAGGTCGCAAAGTTCAAGGGGGCCGAATACTTTCGCAAGGCACTGTATGTATATATATATATATATATATATATATATATATATATATATACACACTAAGAGGGATGAACCACATATAGAAGGGAGAGGAGGGTATCCACACTGTTAGATTTGGGTGAGGGTTGAGGGAATTGTCCTGCTGTGTTAGCACTAGAACCGCCATAGGCCAATGACCACTGACGTTTGATTTTGTAAAATAACCCCCCCCCCCCCAAAGAATGCAACGACTCTCCCTGACTTTTCCTTAAAGTTTGTATTTTACATTGCTCATTGGTCAGAATTTTGAAATCACAAACCGTGTTTTAAGCCTTTTTTCTCTGTTTTCTTCACACCTATTCCCTTTTTAACCAGCTAAGACAATGCGCTGTAGGATGTTGGTACCCAGCCAGGGGCTAATGTGTCTCTCGCTCCTCACTGAATGACGAATGAATGGCCGATAATTGTGCACATTATTTCCCAATTTAATTAGGCCTAACTGAATTAAGGAGGGTGAAGAGGTTGATTCAATTAAAAAATATAATAGTGTAAGGATTATTGTTTATGAGCCTATTTACCAACGTCGGTGCTCATTTTTATAGCTAATCATTTGACCGCACGCCTTGCAGGTTGATATCATTGTCTTTTACTTTTTACTTTGAAATAATCTGTTACAGGACTGTTTTATTTACAATAACTATTACTAATAAAATGTATTGTAAGGGAAGTGAAACCATGCTATGTGTTGCAGTAGGCCTTTAGAATAATGCTAAACATATCCTTGACTCAATCCGAGTTGATGAGCGAGGGGAAACAAACGATGTCAGTCAGCCTGCGCAGCTGGCCCATTTGAAACTATACCCAAACTACACCTAAACTATACCCAAACTAATTTTACACATAATAAGAGTTAGCCTAAAGACAATATTAAATTGACAATAGTTTGATAAGTGACAATATTATCAGTTGTCAAATTGTACATGAGAGATGGGTGTCTTAGATTTCTATATATTATCAGTTTCTGTGACACTACCGGTCAAAAGTTTTAGAACACCTACTCATTCAAAGGTTTTTCATTATTTCTACTATTTTCTACATTGTAGAATAATAGTGAAGACATCAAAACTATGAAATAACACATGGAATCATGTAGTAACTAGGGATGCACAATATATCGGTGAACATATCGGAATCGGACGATATTAGCTAAAAATGGCAACATCGGTATCGGCCCGATGTCTAGTTTAACGCCGACGTGCATACCTATATAACGTATATAACATGACGTAATGACGCCACAAAAAAATGTGCGCTACACTTGCAACACAGCATTCCTAACCTAGCCCACAATGTCTGCTGTGTGGATCGAGCAGTCATTTGAAAGAGTAAGGAAATTTCAGCGAGACAACTCAAAGGCGAAATCCATTAACGCCAAGATAATGGAATTCATTGCCCTTGACAATCAACCATTCTCTGTCGTGGGTGATATTGGCTTTCGCGACTAGTCGAGCACCGGTACACACTAACGTTACCAAGTGCGCTATTGTTCAGATTTTGCCCTACCGGAGTTACACAGTAATTACGTCACTGCTATTAGCTTCACGACATGCGTATGGAACGCCGTTTGGGTCTTTGCATGTCAAAGATATGCCAAAAAGCACTATTTTATGCGGTAAATAAGCATTTAATTTAACACGTCAAATAACACAGTTCTATTATAGAATGTTGTGTGTTCTGCATTTGTACGTGCAAGCCAAGCTGCCACAACTGTCAAAGCTGTGCAAACAAGCAAACACGGCCATGAACAATGTGTTTTACAGTACCGCATTGGTAATAAAGCACTATTTGTTCCACCTCAAATTGTTCCACCTCTAGCTAGCTTTAGCTTGGTACCTAGATCGCACCAGTACAACCAGCCTGAAAACAATGACCAGTAGAAAGTCATTTTCACTATTCTTAGCAATGATTTAGGAATCCTTGTAAGTATTAGCTAGGTAGCCACTTGTTGTTCGCCTATTGAAATTGATCTTAAAATAAATAGCTAGCCAGCTACTTAAACCTGTTGCCCAAAGCTAACGTTATAAGCAGCCAGCTAGCTTCTTCTGGATAGTGAGGCTCGACCGGACCGGGTTATGTGTTGTGAAGCTTGCCACAATAAGGATTAGGCCCAATAGTGGAATTTGCGGTTTGCCTTCAAAATAAAAGTACATCTTTGAAAGTGATGCAGATGGTTACAATTGGTGGAATCATGCCATATTTAGACCAGATAATGTGAAACAGGGTTGGAATGTGAACCAATGAAATGGGGTATCAGTCTACTCGGTGACACCCACAGAACACGCAAATATTAGCGTTGTAGCTCTTATCGCAGGACGGTGACTGTGTGAAATCACCTCCCCAGTCAGCCTATCGTGTGTATTGACATTTATATTGCACTGTACAACCTTACCTAAGGATTGGGGATCAATTAAATGGGGTGACAGTCTACTCAATACCCAATATTTTTTCCCAATGTCCTCAGAGTTATCAGACTCCAAAACATCCACGCAGTATTGTTTTTTTTCCTCTGGAATAGTGTTCAATACACACAGGTTGACAATAATTGTGGCTCATTTCAGTTGTTTCAGAGTCCCGCAATAAGAGCTACGATGCTAATGTTCTCCGGGTGTCACTGTAGACTGATACCCCATGTCATTGATCCACAACCCATAGGTAAGGCTGTACAGTGAAATAAGTATGCCCCCAATGCAATTCTAAAGTATAATACATCAGGTGTGATTTCAACAAATTGTCTTGTTGATTTTATATAACATTCCAACCTCGTTTAGCATGATCTATTTAATTATGGCATAATTCTACTATTTGTATTAATTTGCATTACTGTCAATGACATACTTTTATTTTGAAGGCTAACTGCAAAGTCCACTATTGTGGCTAATCCTTATTGTGGCTAGCATCACATAGATGGTCCGACCACCATTAATCAAATAACAACTGTCTTATAAATTAGGGTTATTTTAGATGACGACACCTAGCTATATAGTTAGCTAGCTAACTATAGCTACTGAAACAGATGTCGCGTTGCTATGTTTTTGGGGAAGAACATTGTTTGCATCCATTTTTTTATGACCAGTACTGTAGGTGCACGAGACAACTTTACCTGCATCATAGCATACATATCGATGAATCGTTGTGACATAAAATACAAGTGAGTGTAATCAATGTGTAATAACTATGGAAAAAATGTATGAATGCGTTAAATTATAATGTGACGTGCAGCCATATTCCGGTCCTGATTGGTCAACAAGCTAGCTTATTTAACACGTCAATATTTGACGTGTATCTTTTTTGACATGCAAAGACCCAAACAGCATTCCATAGAAATCCTGGTTGAGAATGAAACGACTGAACAACGAAACAGCACAGCAAGTAAGTGAAAGAAATAGGTTTTGATTGTTTTACTGGTAATGGGGACATACGTAAATGCCAACAAATAACTTTTTGGTGTGTGTGTAACCTTTTATTTAACTAGGCAAGTCAGTTAAGAACATTCTTATTTGCAATGACGGCCTACCCCAGCCAAACCCGGATGACGCTGGGCCAGTTGTGCACCGCCCTATGGGACTCCCAATCACGGCCAGATGTGATACAGCCTGGATTCGAACCAGGGACTATAGTGACGTCTCTTGCACTGAGATGCAGTGCCTTAGACCGCTGCGTCCGTGTGTGTGTGTGTGTTAACTATTTAACTGTACTAGAATGCTTAAAAGGCCTCTAAACATTTTGAATATCGGTTATCGGTATCGTTTTTTTCAGCAAGGAAAATATTAGATATCGGTATTGGACAAAAATGTGTTAAACAAATCAAAATATTTTATATTTGAGATTCTTCAACTTGCCACCATTTGCCTTGATGACAGTTTTGCACACTCTTGGCATTCTTTCAACCAGCTTCATGAGGTAGTCACTTGGAATGTATTTCATTTAACAGGTGTGCCTTGTTAATTTGTGGAATGTATTTCCTTGATGCTTTTGAGCCAGTCAGTTGTTGTGACGAGGTAGGGGTGGGTATTTGGTCAAATACACTTTTTTTCCTATTGTGTTATTGACTGATTGTTTATTCCATGTGTTGTGTTGTTTGTGTCGCACTGCTTTGCTTTATCTTGGCCAGGTTGCAGTTGTAAATTAGAACTTATTCTTAACTAGCCTACCTGGTTAAATAAAGGTGAAATAAATAAAAAAAACTTAAAGACCAAGTCCATATTATGGCAAGAACAGCTCAAATAAGCAAAGAGAAACGACAGTCCATCATTACTTTAAGACATGAAGGTCAGTCAATACGGAACATTTCAAGAACTGAAAGTTTTTTCAAGTGCAGTCACAAAAACCATCAAGCGCTACGATGAAACTGGCTCTCATGCGGACCGCCACAGGAAAGGAAGACCCAGAGTTACCCCTGCTCTAGAGGATAAGTTCATTACAGAGTTCAAGTAACACATCTCAACATCAACTGTTCAGTGCAGACTGCGTGAATCTGGCCTTCATTGTCGAATTGCTGCAAAGAAACACCAAGGACACCAATAATAAGAAGATACGTACTTGGGCCAAGAAACACAAGCAATGGACATTAGACCAGTGGAAAAGTGTCCTTTGGTCTGGAGTCCAAATTGGAGGTTTTTGGTTCCAACTGCTGTGGCTTTGTAAGACGCGGTGTTGGTGAACGGATGATCTCCGCATGTGAATTTCCCACCGTAAAGCTTGGAGGAGGAGATGTTATGGTGTGGGGGTGCTTTGCTGGTGACACTGTCTGTGATTTATTTAGAATTCAAGGCACACTTAACCAGCACGGCTTACACAGTATTCAGCAGCAACACACCATCCCATCTGGTTTGCGCTTAGTCTCACTATCATTTGTTTTTCAACACAACAATGACCCAACACACCTCCAGGCTGTTTAAGGGCTATTTGACCAAGGAGAGTGATGGAGTGCTGTATCAGATGATCTGGCCTCCACAATCCCCCGACTTCAACCAAATTGAGATGGTTTGGGATGAGTTGGAAAGTAGAGTGAAGGAAAAGCAGCCAACAAATGCTCAGCACATGTGGGAACTCCAAGACTTGGAAAAGCATTCCAGGTGAAGCTGGTTGAGAGAATGCTAAGAGTGTGCAAAGCTTTCATCAAGGCAAAGAGTGGCTATTTGAAGAATCTTAAATATAAAATATATTTAGATTTGTTTAATACTTTTTTTGGTTACTACATGATTCCATATGTGTTATTTCATAGTTTTGATGTCTTCACTATTATTCTACAATGTAGAAAATAGTAAAAATAAAGAAACACCCTTGAATGAGTAGGTGTTCTCAAACTTTTGACCGGTAATGTACCTTTGTCAAATAACTCAAAATTCAAGTGGTGCAGCTCTATTTCCAAATATCACTTTTTCCAAGAACATCCACGCTTCCCATGCATTCAGCACATGACTACTCGCACGCTGTCCATGCATTCAGCACATGACTACTCGCACGCTGTCCATGCATTCAGCACATGACTACTCGCACGCTGTCCATGCGTTCAGCACATGACCACTCACATAGCAGCATTGCTCAGGCTACTAAGCAAAGACTAGTAACATAATACACTTAATATGCTATTCTGTTTTTTTTTTTATACATTTTCTTATTTTCACAATCTTTCTTTAGACCTGCCAAAATGAAATTATAGTGGATTTCTTTGTGATGGATTTAACTCTTGAACTTGTGGTTTTTAGTTTTTAGTTTTAGCCTAGAGTAACAAACTAATTAAAATGCTATAAGGTTATTTTGAAGGAATTGTTTTTTAGTATACTATACTAAGACCTCCATAAACACAACCAAATTCTTCTTCTTCTGGTAGTATATATGAAATGTATTTATTAAACTGTTAGAATGTTGATGCACCATTGGCTGGAAGGGGGGATCCATCGAGGCCAAGTGTATGCTAATGGAGGTTAGTCGGTAGAGAAGGGCTTGTGTAGGACAGCAGGTTTAAGGTATTTTGGTGAAGTGAAAGTCAGGTCTATTATAATTCCAAGGATCACTGGACCAAACCGGGAGGCTTGGTCCCTAATCCAGAACTAAACTGTTCTTCCTTAATGAAGAGAGAGATGGAGGGGCAGAGGGAGAAATTAGGAGAGAGAGCTGTCTAAACCACGTCGGTCACAGCTTCTCAGCTCAATTTAAGAGCAGGAAGGGGATAAGGAGAGAGGGTGGAAGGAGGAGAGTGGCAGGGGGGCAGCACGTCCTGTCTGTCAGGTGACCTTTGACACGAATAAACACCCAAGTGTCACTAGTGGACCCTGCAGTCCTACTCCAACTCACTCAGCTAACTGTCTGCCTGCCTGTCTGTCAGGTGACCTTTGACACCAGTAAACACCTGAGTGACGTGGCTCTGAAGAGACGGCAGCAGGAACGACTGAGAATACTGGAGTTGGAGAGACAGAGGGAGGAGCTGAAACGCAAGGAGAAGGAGGAAGAGGAGAGACACAAGGAGGAGGAGAGGTGTGGAGAGAAAAGAGATGAGGTCATATGCCTGGCCTGAAAACATTGTCCCCTGTCTTTGCCTCTTTAGTGGTCTGTAGTTCTGAGGGGACTGGATAGGTCTAAGGAACATGGTGATTGCTCCACCTCGTCTTCCAATGAGTGTAAGCGTCCACTATATTGCTGTCACCCATCCAGTCCTTCAGATCTGCAAACCAAAGGTGGTAGGAACTAAGCTACTAGGGCCTGTATTGGTAGACAGTAGCAGAGCTATGTATTAGACTAGTGAATGAACCATGCTTCTGCTGTGGTTGTAGGAAACAGAAGGAGGCAGAGGAGGAGGAAAAGGAACGGAGGAGGGAGGAGAGGATACGGAAACGAGAGCAGAAGCTGAGGGACCGGGAGGAGAGGAGGAACCTAAAGAAGGTGAAGAGGAGACAGGAGGAAGAGCAGAAGAAGTTGCAGATGAAGATTGCGACAGAGGAGAGAAGGCTGTTGTTGGCTCAGAGGAACCTGGAGTCTATACGCCTTATCGCTGAACTACTGGGCAGGACCAAGGTACACACAGACACACACACACACACACACTTTTTGCATGGTGTCATTTAATACACCAGTACTTACACCTATACCAATGCACATTTAATACAGACACATGCTGATAGGACCTACATTACAATCGGTGTCTTTCTCCTTCTCTCCCTTCCCTAGGCTCTGAAACAGCAACAGCAGGAGAAGGAGAGAGTGGAGAGAGAGGAGCGAGAGAAAGAGGAGTTAGCCAGGCAGAAGGAGGAGTTAGCCCGGCTGGAGCAGCTTGAGGCCTGCAGGCGGGAGCAGGAGGCGGAGTTGAGACGTGTGGAGTTAGAGAAAGGACGTGCCTTGGATCTGCAGCGCAGAGAGAGGGAGCTGAGGGAGAGACTAGTTGGTAACCTGCTGAAAAAGGCTGGAGGAGAGGGAGAAAACCAGACCTCCACCCAACCCTCAGCCCTGACCATGCACAAGGGAGACAGCTCCGACCTGAGTAAGACAGGAAGGGCCCTGGGGGTGAACGGGGTGAGACCGAGGGGAGAGGAGAGACCCAGAGCTATGGTACGATCACACGTCACTGAGAAACAGATAGGAGAGAGGGAGGAGAGGCGAGGAGGCATAGAGGAGAGGAGAGGTAATGAATGGAGAAGCAGAGAGGCGAGGGAGAAACCTAGAGAGAGGGAGAGGAGTCGGTCCCATAGCCAGTGTAGGAGGAGGTACAGCCGGAGACGAAGAAGCTCTAGCAGAAAGAGGAGTGATAGTCAGAGGAGGAGGAGAAGTCATAGTTCTAAGAGGAGAAGTGATAGCAGACGGAGAAGTCGCATTTCTAAGAGGAGAAGCGATAGCAGACGGAGGAGTGGTAGTCGTAGCCACAGGAGAGACAGTCACCATGGACGGGGCTGCAGCAGCAGGAGCACCAGCCATGATTGGAGCAGAAGCTCTAGTGAGAGGAGCCACAGCAGAGGCAGGAGGGGCCATAGACATAGTAGACATAAAGACAGCAGGAGCAGATCTAGTAGCAGCAGCTCTAGGAGTAGAGAGAGGAGCAGGGAGAAGGACAGGAGGACAGAGAGGAGTAGAGACTCCAGGAAGCGTAGTAGGAGTCATTCTCGTTCTAGACGACACTAAACGCAGCCAGAGGAGACAGAAGAGGACCCTATGCCTGGGTCTAGTTTAAGTGATGCATGGTCAGGCGTTCTAGTATGCTACTGTCTCTGGGCCATATCAGCTTCTTACACACACACACACACACACACCTCTTTCTCTCTCGCGCTCTCTCTCTTCCCCCCAATGCTCTTTGTTCATCTCTAGTTGGTTTATTTACTGAATTTTAAAAAATGCTATACTGCTATTATGTTCTGTTTGACACATGTACTGTAGATTGATCACGTGGTGAGTGTGTCTCCTTTGTAGAAAGACATAGAAGAGGGATACAGAAAAAATACTTGATATTTTTCGGGTCACAGTGAATGGCCTGGTTTGTATTTCAGAAGAACAGCTTTAATTGGATTCTGGGAATTGTAGTTAAGTATTAATGCTTCAGCAGGATGCAGGGATCTGTAGTTCTATGGGAAAATGTCAGTCTAGTACAGTAAATAGACAGCTGTAGTTTAAGTCAAGCTTTTTACCCTAGGATAAAGTAGGGGGGGGGGGTGTTAAACAACTGACCGACGTTGGTTCAATTACTTGAATTCTATTTAGTTTCTGCCGTTTTTCTAGAGAGAAATCGAATCCAAAGACTTACAGGCTAAAGATGACCAGATGTCATGTTTCTGAGTTCCACGTTTGACCACCAGACGAGACTGTAGTTTTAGTTCTAACCTGGTTAAATGATAATGTTACTATGGCTTCTCCTCCCTCGGAACTAGAAGCACAAGCATTTCGCTACACTCGCAATAACATCTGCTAACCATGTGTATGTGACCAATAGAATTTGATTTGATAATGTCATAAATATAAAGTGTGTGATTTAAAGTTCAGTGTCAGCCCTGTTCTGGTGACTCTGTGTTTAACAGCACCCACCCCAGACGGAAGCCTAGTTTCACCATGTTCATTATTTTAATGGTGTCCCTGCTAAAGTTCTGTGGATAAGAACATTTTAAGTTGCCTTATTGATGAAAGTATGTAAAACAGAGCAGAGTGGTGTTAGTGTGTAATGTTGTATATAGGTTGTATAAAGGTCAGGGTGTCAGGAGGCTCATCAGTCTGTACTGTATATTCTCATGTTTCTCTGCTCTGATGGGCGGCAGCATGTCTTCAACACACTTGTCATTTTATTTGTTGTAATAAAGAACCTACAAAAAAGTATTGATTTATTTCAGATGTATATTCTGTCTGAATGCGTGGGTAGCCTACTAACCTAATACCTACTAGGGATGGACATCAAAGCTCGATCTTTAACCAGACATGAAAAAATAGATACATTCTACATTGTTTAAACTATTTGGTGGAATGTGCTTTGTGGCTGGGCAAGTTAAATATTGTCTTGGAGACGATGTTAATTTGCTTTGACTCTAGTGTTGTATTTGTGCATTTGCAGGGCAAAACCAAAAATAAACAAAGCCAAGCATCACACAGTTCTCTCTAAATTCCCTTTCCCCTCTCTCATTCACTCAGTTGTATTCCGTCAGCTCCCTACACACAAGCTCCCTGTTAGGCCTACAGAAATAAATGCCTATAAAAAGTACATTCCTTGCCAAATGATGAGAGCTTTATCACATTCTAAATGGACTGGGTGATTGAAGTAGGAAAATGTGTTCCAATAACAAGCTGCAGTTTTGGAATAATGGCATCCTGTCTATTTTCCGTTTAGGCTACTTTGTAAACTGCTAGTGCCATTTAGAATTGGTTTGCCAGGGATGGTGTCACTTTTTCCCCATCCCTAGCAAACACAGCTGATGAAAGTAATTGCATTCTAAACTGAAGATCATGTGTGTAACAAAGTAGTACGTGTCTGATCAAATGACAAAACATTGTCCAGATTAGCTGATTATTGGAGTCAGGTGTGTTAGCTGGGGCAAAAGTGTGATGCCAATCAGGCCCCTGAGGACTGGAGTTGTTCATCCACTCAGAACATAAAAAATAAGATGCCAGAATAATCTAGATCAAACCTCTGTATAGCGAAAAGACAGATTTTGATTTGTAACCCAGAAAAAAGTTTTAACTTGCAAAATTGAGCCCCGTTTTCAAATGATTATACTTTGAAAATAACTGTTGCAGACTATGCACATCACTATTCTGTTCTATTTTATTCTGTTATATTACATATTTTACTATAAATAGGTGTCTGGACTAATGGTTTGGGAAATAACAGCGTCTTGTCTGTTAATTAACAAAACAAGGCTATGCCATTGCACAGCGAAAGGCCTCTACAAGCAAGCTCCACTGCTGAGGTTACTGCCTTTCTGAACATTGTGTTCCATGATATAATATAACCAGTTGATATTACGGGTTAGATAAATTCATCTGAAATGGTGCTTGCTTTTTATTGACTGACTCGACAAAACATTAGGAACACCTGCTCTTTCCACGACAGACTGACCAGGTGAAAGCTTAATCCCTTACTGATGTCACCTTCAATCAGTGTAGATGAAGGGGAGGAGGTTTAAATCCTGCTTTTTAAGTCTTGAGACATGGATTGTGTATGTGTGCAATTCAGAGAGAGAATGGGCAAGACAAAATATTTAAGTGCCTTTGAATGGGGTATAGTAGTTGGTGCCAGGTGCACTGTTTTGAGTGTGTCAAGAACTGCAACTCTGCTGGGTTTTTCACACTGCAGTTTTCCATATGTATCAAGAATGGTCCACCACCCTAAAGACATCCAGCCAAATTGGCACAACTGTGGGAATCATTAGAGTCAGCATGGGCCAGCATCCTTGTGGAATGCTTTCGATACCTTGTAGAGTCCATACCCCGATGAATTGAGCCTGTTCTGAGGGCAAAAGAGGGTGGAACGCAATATTAGGAAGGTGTTCCTAATGTTTTGTACACAGTGTATATGGGGCAATTTTAAGAATTAAGAGTTATCTGTAATGGTTATGATTAATTAGGCATTGTTGAACACTGTTGGCATAGGCCTATAGATAAATGTGAATATTTTTTTTAACCCAGTGCAGGGAACAATGGGAGAACTCTGAACAGTAAAAAAAAAAGCCCATCCTAGTAGCCTACTACATCATTCCTTCTAAATATACATTTAATTATTCTAACTCATTTGGTGTTTCATTACAGACTGAGATGAGGTTTTGTGTGTAATTATAGTAAGGTGGTAAGTGTATTGTTAGTGTTCAAGTAGGCCCCAGTATATTGCTATTCTGAAACAGTATGAGGTGAGTATGTGTGTGTGTGTAGTTATTAGAGTGTGTGTAATTGAGGTATGAGCCCCCGGCTATAAACTGTAATCTGATTATACCATTCTGCTTTGACTAGGTCTGCAATCTAACACACACAAGCACAAGACCTATGGGCTGTTTGATTAAACCCTGCTGCTCTCGCTGAGACTGAGATAGCAGTGGTCGCTAACATTACTCCCTCAGTCGGCTGTACTACCACACACTCACGAGAGCTCTCGGCTGTTCCACTAGCAGTAGTAGCAGTACCAGGATTGACTTGGGATCAACTCATACAGGATCTCTTGACAACAGGAGGCCACGCATTAACACTGACAGTCTCATACAGCGACAGGCACAAACGTATGTTAGTCAACCAGTGGTGTCTAGTGAGGCTACGGCTGAGGGACCGGGGAAGAGTTTTTCAATGGAGCTGGCGGCTGGTACTACTAATGCTGCTACAGCTGCTGCCTACACATAGAAGATTCTGGACAATATGGAAGGCTTCCTGGTCTCCAAGGTAACACACATAGATACACCCACATAGGATTCAAGTCCCATTCTCGGGCACTGTTTGATGGTTGTGTGTTTTACCCTGTCCTCTCCCCCAGACCCTGTTTACAGTGTGTGAGATGGGTTTATTTGATCTGCTGGCCTCGTCACGGCGCCCCCTGTCTCTAGAGGAGGTAGTGCAGGTAATCAGGGCCAGCCTGAGCGGTACTGAGAAGCTGTATCTGACCCGGTCCATCCACTACAGCTCCAAGACTATCTACCTCTGCTGGCACTACCTGATTGATGCTGTGAGGTGAGTCCTCTCACCCGAGTTGTGTTCACCAAGGAGAACATGTTTGGACATGTCCTGTATTATTAAAAAAAGAGATGTGATTGTTTATTCAGATTCTAACTCCGTATGTGTGATTGTTTCTCCCCAGGGAAGGCAGTAACCAGTATGAGAAGGCATTTGGTGTCAAAGTTGATGATTTGTTTGAAGCCATGTACAGGTGAGACGCACACACACACACATTCAGCTCTTCATCTCTACCCCTTCCCTCTCTCTCCATCTTCTCCTTCTCCTCCACTCTCTCTCTCTCTCTCCCCCTCTGCTTTCCTGCCTGGTGAAAAAGTATCAGTGAAGTGAGAAAAGATTAGGAAAGTGAGAAGTTGTAGAATGGCCTTGAGCTTCACAGTCAATCTAATGATAATAATGAACTTGTTATGGTTCAGTGATTTTCTAGTCTAGGATTACAAGTTAAAGGATTTATTTCAGAACCAAGCACTTTGTCTTCCTTACCCGATCTCTCTCTGCCTGGTGTCTGTCAGTCGTCATTGGCTGTGTGACAGGCGGGGAAGGAGGACATAAAGGAGGAATGTGGAGGAATCAGAGTTGTGAAATCATTCACAGCTATCTGGTACTGTATGTGTGGAGAGGTTTGTGTGTGTGTAAGCATGCCTGTGTGTGTGTGTTTGTTTGTTTGTTTCGGGGGTATGATTGACTCTGGAAATAGGGGGAGACAGCTGATTGAAGCTCTGCCTTCAGCATGTGTTTTAAAAATGTGTCATACATGCATGCACATACAGTGGGGAGAACAAGTATTTGATACACTGCTGATTTTGCAGGTTTTCCTACTTACCAAGCATGTAGAGGTCTGTCATTTTTATCATAGGTACAGTTCAACTGTGAGAGACGGAATCTAAAACAAAAATACAGAAAATCACATTGTATGATTTTTAAGTAATTAATTTGCATTTTATTGCATGACATAAGTATTTGATCACCTACCAACCAGTAAGAATTCCGGCTGTGACAGACCTGTTAGTTTTTATTTAAGAATCCCTCCTGTTCTCCACTCATTACCTGTATTAACTGCACCTGTTTGAACTCGTTACCTGTATAAAAGACACCTGTCCACACACTAAATCAAACAGACTCCTACCTCTCCACAATGGCCAAGACCAGGGAGCTGTGTAAGGACATCAGGGATAAAATTGTAGACCTGCACAAGGCTGGGATGGGCTACAGGACAATAGGCAAGCAGCTTGGTGAGAAGTCAACAACTGTTGGTGCAATTATATAGAAAATGGAAGAAGTTCAAGATGACGGTCAATCACCCTCGGTCTGGGGCTCCATGCAAGATTTCACCTCGTGGGGCATCAATGATCATGAGGAAGGTGAGGGATCAGCCCAGAACTACACGGCAGGACCTGGTCGATGACCTGAAGAGAGCTGGGACCACAGTCTCAAAGAAAACCATTAGTAACACACTACGCCGTCATGGATTAAAATCCTGCAGCGCACGCAAGGTCCCCTGCTCAAGCCAGCCCATGTCCAGGCCCATCTGAAGTTTGCCAATGACCATCTGGATGATCCAGAGGAGGAATGGGAGAAGGTCATGTGGTCTGATGAGACAAAAATAGAGCCTTTTGGTCTAAACTCCACTCGCCGTGTTTGGAGGAAGAAGATAGATGAGTACAACCCTAAGAACACCATCCTAACTGTGAAGCTTGGAGGTGGAAACATCATTCTTTGGGGATGCTTTTCTGCAAAGGGTACAGGACGACTGCACCGTATTGAGGGGAGGATGGATGGGGCCATGTATCGCGAGATCTTGGCCAACAACCTCCTTCCCTCAGAAAGAGCATTGAAGATGGGTCGTGGCTGGGTCTTCCAGCATGACAACGACCCAAAACACACAGCCAGGGCAACTAAGGATTGAGTGGCCTAGCCAGTCTCCAGACCTGAACACAATTTAAAATCTTTGGAGGGAGCTGAAAGTCCATATTGCCCAGCGACAGCCCCGAAACCTGAAGGATCTGGAGAAGGTCTGTATGGAGGAGTGGGCCAAAAACCCTGCTGCAGTGTGTGCAAACCTGGTCAAGAACTACAGGAAACGATCTCTGATCATTGCAAACAAAGATTTCTGTACCAAATATTAAGTTCTGCTGACCTAACATAATCATATGTTGTTCTTTCGCTGTAAACCTTTTTGAAATCTGACACGATGGGTAGATTACCAAGACGTTTCTCTTTCATTTGCTGTATTGGACTTGTTAATGTGTGAAAGTTACATATTTAAAAAATATGTTGGCACGCTGCCTTTTCAGCGGAATGTTGTCGAGGGGTTCCGCTAGCGGAACGCCTGCGCTAGAAATGTTTAAAAAAAGAACCACCAGTCAGGAGGATACAGACAGCTCAAGAGGAATGCTTAGATATCCAGAAAAATAAACACATTAAGGATAATGATTGTGGCTTTAGATTCCAGAAGCTCCAAAAGCTGTTTCAGGTGTTTGAGAAATGCAGAATTATCCAACTTCCCAACAAGGGACCTAGCCCCTCTCCGGACCAACCCCCAGCCATCCTCACGTACATTGTACCCCCTCTGATGTTTGGAGTGCATGACGCCCCTGTGTGTGTATGTAAAGGGGACAATCTTAACATGATATTGTAGGAAAATAACTCCAAAGACCACAGGGGGTAGCTGTGCAGCTGTACGAGCTGAGGCTGAGAGGAGTTGGGATCTGACACACACACACACACACACACACACATTGTGGAAAGAGAGGAAGAGTCTAGGGAGATAAAAAGTTATGTGTGTTGTGTTTCCCTTTCATTCTGTTTTGTTATTTTCGCTTCTTTGATTCCTTTTCTCCCCTGTCCTGCTGTATTGGACTATTTGTGTGTGTGTGTGTGTGTGTGTGTGTGTGTGTGTGTGTGTGTGTGTGTGTGTGTGTGTGTGTGTGTGTGTGTGTGTGTGTGTGTGTGATGTGAGAGTGGGTGTGTTCACAATACAGATTCCACTAAACAATGTTCTTCTAAACCTGACCCAACCTCAGGGCTAAACAGTCTCCCAGACAGGCCAGGTTTCTGCTGCTTACTGATCTCTATGTGTCTCTGTAGACACTGTTTGGGTGTAAACCCCACATAGAGATCACACATCACAAACACACACCAGGGCTGGATGGGCTCTCCTGGGACTCAGCACCTCATTGGTCATTTGTGGATTATTGATCCACCAATTAGTCCTGCCCCCAGGTCTAACGTAATGTCCATTAGTCAGTAACAGTGTATAGGTTACCGTGACAACACGATCACCTGGTTTACCCTCTCCGGTGCCAAGGCTGTTTATTCATGTGATTATAATACTTTGATCCTATATTACCCATCACTGCATCTATCTCTCTCTTTAGGTTGTAGTGGAGCCCTAGCCAAGAAATGTGTTGACGTACCCAGAATGCAGTTGACGATCTTTGAAATCCAGAGAACACTTTGTTACCGGCGACAACCAGACGATCAGCTTCCAATAAGTTCCACAAAGAGAGAAAGCCAATCAATGACCTCAGACAAAGCGATGGGAGGAGCCCGTAACAAGTTCTATCCCAAGTTATCTTTGCCATTGACTGACAGCATTGTATGTATAGTGGACTTTTTCAAAGATGAGTTGCTAGAAGCTGACCTCTACATTCTGGCGAGAATCCTTCATGACTGGACGGACACACAGCATAGAACTACTGAGAAGTCTACAGGGCCTGCAAACCAACTATACACACCCTCCTCCATCCCCCTCTCTCTCCTTCAGTCATTCTCTCTGATGAGAAAGATCAGATGCGATTTGACTCTCCTTACTCTTCCGCACCCCCCTTCTTCGCCTTGGGTGACTGTGTCAACAAAAGCATCCTGTCAGACAAGCCCACAAATACATACATACACACACACACACACACATACACACACACACGCACGCATGCACACACGCACACAATCTCTGGCCTTTGAGAGCTCTGCTGTAGCCATAAGCTTGCTACATAACACAAACACACTCACACACTTGCAAGTACATAACACACACACACACACACACACATTCTGCATAACAATGAAGATATTGTTTAACCTTCAGCTCAACCTTCTGCTAGAAACAAACAGCAAGCAGCAGTCTGGGTATGACAACTGTCATGACTGACCATGAGAATCCAAAAAGGTCAGATCAGGTTTGCAATTAATCATTTCAATCAGACCCCCTCTTAACTGTAGAGGGGGAAGGAAAGAACTAGTGGGGATTAACAACTCACGTCCTGTTGTAAATTAATAACCTGTTACAGCTCCCCCCCTACTTTGTGCAATTTCCGCCTGAAGACATACCCAAATCTAACAGCCTGTAGCTCAGGAACAGAACCAAGGATATGCATATTCTTGATACCATTTGAAAGGAAACACTCTGACGTTTGTGTACATGTGAATTGAATGTAGGAGAATATAACACAATAGATCTGGTTTAGATAAAACAATGAAGAAAACCATACATTTTTATTTTTATTTTTGTATCATCATCTTTAAAATGAACAAGATATAACAAACATTCAGATAGGATGATGGGGACAATTTCAGTGAAAAATATAATTGGGCAACAGTATTTGTGTAAAGTTTCACTTCCAAAATGAGTGTGCTACGTGACATTTATCATGAAGTCACCCAGGTGTCCCACACAAGTAGCCCAAATGTACCCAAGTGGCCAAATTGGTGGTATACATTTTTGAAACAAATAACTATATACAAAATACCAACATGGTATTCTAACACCCCCCCCCCCCCCCCAAAGAATTGAGAAAAAAAAATTGATTAAAAAATATATATATATACATTTACAAAATAACATGGGTAACTATTTACACACTTTCAATATTTGGAAGACCCTCAGTCCTCTATCAAATCAAATCAATTTATATAGCCCCAGCCTAAAACCCCAAACAGCAAGCAATGCAGGTGTAGAAGCACGGTGGCTAGGAAAAACTCCCTAGAAAGGCAAAAACCTAGGAAGAGAGGAACCAGGTTATGAGGGGTGGCCAGTCCTCTTCTGGCTGTGCCGGGTGGAGATCACAGTGGTTGTAGAGGGTGCAACAGGATAAGCACCTCAAGAGTAAAAATGAACAGTTTAGGGTTCCATAGCCGCAGGTAGAACAGTTGAAACTGGAACAGCGGCAAGGCCAGGTGGACTAGGGACAGCAAGGAGTCATCATGCCAGGTAGTCCTGACGCATGGTCCTAGGGCTCAGGTCCTCCGAGAGAGAGAAAGAGAGAATTAGAGAGAGCATACTTAAATTCACACAGGACACCGGATAAGACTCCCATTCAGAGTCAGTGTCACTGTGAAAGAAAATGTTCAGTTAGAATAGTTTCACATATGAGCCCTGTATCAACAGGTATAATAAACAGATATATATAGAGAGTTGAAGGTTGAATATATTAGGTTGAATATATTATTATATTATTATTACTTGCTAGATCTACTGTCTCTTTCATATTATGACATTTCAGCTAGATCCACTGTCTCTTATATTATGACAGACCAGCTAGATCTACCGTCTTTATTATATTACAACAGACCAGCTGTATCTACTGTCTCCATTTCACTTTGGCCATTGATGTTGTCCTGCCCTCTCCTCAACAGCCTCAAATAGGCTATTTCATGTGGGTTGGGGTGGGGCGGCAGAAACGCATCTCACATTTCATGACATTACATGTTTATATATTGCTTCTAAAATGTAAAAAAAAAATCACAAATAATATTTTATATTATTAATTTCAAACAAGGGCATTAGCATGATAAGAACTTACCAGTCCAAAACGATGTCCTCTCTCGTTCAAAAAATATTCCTCCACAATCGCTAAATGAATCGTCCTACAACAATCTCTGTCTCACCTTCCCAATCAATTTATTCTAAAATTGTGTGAACATCTGTATATCTAGACTTAGATTTAGCTTTCCCTGACTTAGTCGCCATAATGATTGATATATAAACAGCTGAATCTGCGCGTTCACCAAACAATGCAGTGCGTGATATGTGCTTCTCCTTCCGGTATGAAACTTCAATAGCGAATGACACACTTTACGCTGGAGCTTACTACATGGGTTGGTCTTGCAACACATAAACATGGCGTATTGCCGTTTAGCTCAGCTCATTGGCTATCTACCCAGCTAGATTTCAAGACGATCAGTGGTCATTGGGTTAAAAGACAGTCAATCAATGAAACAGTGAGCAAATCATTGGTGCGCAATGCTGTCATGACTTGTTGTCTTCAAATCGGTTTCTTTCAGTCAATACGTCCTGCGAAATGGCCCATCAGGTATGATTGTGTTACAAACAAACCAGTTGATTGCAGTGAAACCAAACATGACTGGAAAAGTCACGTTCTGTGTGGGTTATTTACCTGGAATGTGTCGTCGAAAATGGAATGAGATGGAATTCACGACACAAGTAGTTCACAAAATGTTTCGTGTTAGGCTATAAAAACGGATCTTATCAAACAAAAGATCATTCATTGTGTAACAATGAGCATTGGAATTGCAAACAGACAAAGATTGTCAAAGGTAAACAATTTATTTTAATGCAGTTTGTGATTATGTTACACCTGTGGTGGTAAAAAAAAAATGTTTTATGGTGTTCTATGCTCAGATAATCGCATCGTATTCTTTCGCAGTAAATCCTTTTTTAAATCTGACAACGCAGTTGGATTAGCAAGATTCTAGGCTTTCGATACATGTGAGACTCTTGTATTTTCATGAATGTTTAATATGACTATTTATGTAGCGATCACCGTATGTTGTGGAACTTCAGCCGGCTAGCGGGCTCCGCTAGCAGAGAGGTGAGGGGGGGAGATCCAGGCTTTCCCTCTCCAAATTCACCAAAGGAATGTTCTTTGTCTCAGACCTTTTTCTGCTGAAACTAACACATTCAAAAGCAAATACTGGAACAACATTTTTCAAGTAGAACGTGGGGAATTGTCAGAGGCGATCTATAGAACACTAATGTAATTTTGTTTGTTATTTTGTGATGTCATTAAAAATGTTACAAAGGAAATACTGTAACTTGGAAAGTATACCCACTACATATATGAAGTTTCCATACTATGTGCTGTACATGTAATATGAAAAATGATTAAAGTATTTCTCTTAAGAGAGGGATATGATTTGAGAAGTTATATGAGATAATTGTTTTCCATAACTTTGCGCAGTGAGTAATCACCGCCCTGGAGTGGGGTCAAGGAGCCGGAACCGCCCCTTTCGAGCAAATGGTATAAAGGATGGGTTAAGAAGTGAACACATTAGACCAGAAAAGGGCGTTGCTGCAGCTGTGCATTTAAAATGGTTTGAACTTTGAACCTCAACATGAGGTGGAGACAATAAACTCACATCCCGGACAATCACTGGTACGCATGATCAGCAGTCCTAAGTAAAGTATCTTCGAAAGCTAATTTAAGTAGGACCATCCTGCTCAAACCATCGTATTACGCTACACTCATCACCCCACTGGGGAACCATCGATACAGCTGCTCAAAGCGGGCGGCGGTTTGTGTGCAAGTATATGGTTATTGTAGGTGCGAATAGTTTCTGAATGTGGCAATATTATGTCTCTGTCCATCTCTAACAAGTATCCATGTTGTTGTCATTCCACTAATCAAATCAAATTTTATTAGTCACATGCTCCGAATACAACAGGTGTATTCACCTTACAGTGAAATGCTTACTTACGAGCCCCGAACCAACAGTGCAGTTTAAAAAAATATGGAGAAGAATAAAAGTAACAAGTAATTCAAGAGCAGCAGCAAAAAATAACAATATATACAGGGGGTGCCGGTACAGAGTCAATGTGCGGTTAGTTGAGGTAGTATATACAGTTGAAGTCAGAAGTTTACATACACTTAGGTTAGAGCCATTAAAACTCATTTTTTAACCACTCCACAAATTTCTTGTTAACAAACAATAGTTTTGGCAAGTCGGTTAGGACATCTACTGTGTGCATGACACAAGTCATTTTTCCAACAATTGTTTACAGACAGATTATTTCATTTATAATTCACAGTATCACAATTCCAGTGGGTCAGAAATGTACATACACTAAGTTGACTGTGCCTTTAAACAGTTTGGAAAATTCCAGAAAATGATGTCATGGCTTTAGAATCTTCTGATAGGCTAATTGACACCATTTGTGTCAATTGGAGGTGTACCTGTGGATGTATTTCAGGCCTACCTTCAAACTCAGTGTCTCTTTGCTTGAATTCATGGGGAAAAAGGAATCAGCCAAGACCTCAGAAAAAAAATTGTAGACCTCCACAAGTCTGGTTCATCCTTGGGAGCAATTTACAAATGCCTGAAGGTACCACGTTCATCTGTACAAACAATAGTACACAAGTATAAGCACTATGGGACCATCGCAGCCGTTGTACCGCTCAGGAAGGAGAAGCGTTCTGTCTCCTAGAGATGAACGTACTTTGGTGCGAAAAGTGCAAATCAATCCCAGAACAACATCAAAAGACCTTGTGAAGATGCTGGAGGAAACAGGTATAAAAGTATCTATATCCACAGTAAAACGAGTCCTATATCGACACAACTTGAAAGGCCGCTCAGCAAGAAGTCACTGCTCCAAAACCACCAATAAAAAAGCCTGACTACGGTTTGCAACTGCACATGGGGACAAAGATCGCACTGTTTGGAGAAATGTTCTCTGGTCTGATGAAACAAATATAGAACTATTTGGCTATAATGACCATCGTTATGTTTGGATGAAAAGGGGGAGGCTTGCAAGTCGAAGAACACCATCCCAACTGTGAAGTACGGCGGTGGCAGCATCATGTTGTGGGGGTGCTTTCCTGCGTGAGGGACTGGTGCACCTCACAAAATAGATGGCATCATGAGGTACGAAAATTATGTGGATATATTGAAGCAACATCTCAAGACATCTGTCAGGAAGTTAAAGCTTGGTCGCAAATGGGTTTTCCAAGTGGACAATGACCCCAAGCATACTTCCAAAGTTATGGCAAAATGGCTTAAGGACAACAAAGTCAAGGTATTGGAGTGGCCATCACAAAGCCCTGACCTCAATCCCATAGAAAATTGGTGGGCGGAACTGAAAAAGCGTGTGTGAGCAAGGAGGCCTACAAACCTGACTCAGTTACACCAGCTCTGTCAGGAGGAATGGGCCAAAATTCACCCAACATATTGTGGGAAGCTTGTGGAATGCTACCCGAAACGTTTGACCCATGTTAAACAATTTAAAGGTAACTGAGGTAATTAAACTTCTGACCCACTGGGAATGTGATGAAAGAAATAAAAGCTGAAATAAATCATTATCTCTACCTAGACTGTAGTGCCTTGCGGTCCACGCAGTTGCCATACCAGGCAGTGATGCAACCAGTCAGGATGCTCTCAATGGTGAGGCTGTAGAACCTTTTGAGGATCTGAGGACCCATGCCAAATCTTTTCAGTCTCCTGAGGGGGAATAGGTTTTGTTGTGCCCGCTTCACGACTCATGGTGTGCTTGTACCATTTTATGATGAGAAAGGGGGCATGCTCTGTCCTCTTTTTCCTGTTGTCCACAGTCATCTCCTTTGTCTTGATCACGTTGAGGGAGAGGTTGTTGTCCTGGCACAACACGGCCAGGCCTCTGACCTCCTCCCTATAGGCTGTCTTGTTGTTGTCGGTGATCAGGCCTACCACTGTTGGGTCATCGGCAAATTTAACAGATGACAGATGTGGTGAACTCCTCAATGTCATTGGAGGAATCCTGGAACATATTCCAATCTTTGCTAGCAAAACAGTCCTGTAGCTTAGCTTCTGCTTCATCTGACCACTTTTTCAAATCTATCTAGTTACTGGTGCTTCCTGCTTACATTTTTTCTTGTAAGCAGGAATCGGGAGTATAGAATTATGGTCAGATTTGCCAAATGGAGGGTGAGGGAGAGCTTTGTACTCATCTCTGTGTGGAGTAAAGGTGGTCTAGAGTTTTTGTTCCCTCTGGTTGCACATTTAACATTCTGATATAAATTTGGTAACTGATTTAAGTTTCCCTGCATTAAAGTCCACGGCTACTAGGAGTGTCGCCTCTGGGTGAGCGTTTTCTTGTTCGCTTATGGCGGAATACAGCTCATTCAATGCTGTCTTAGTGCCAGCCTACGACTGTGGTGGTATGTAAAACATTTACAAAGAATATAGATGAAATCTCTAGGTAGGTAGTGTAGTCTACAGCTTATCATGAGATACTCTACCTCAGGCGAGCAATAACTTGAGAATTCCTTAGATATCGTGCACCAGCTGTTGTTTACAAAAGTACATAGACCGCTGCCTCTTGTCTTAAATCGGGTAACAATGAAACTTAGTTAATTATACAAAAATCAGTCTTCAGATTAATGTTAAAGTCAAGTCACGACACAACGAAGGAAGAAACACATTCACGGACATCATATCCCGTCTAGTCCATCCTAGCCCAGAGCCAAAGAACACAATCACTCACTCATTATTCATTCACTCTGTGTGAGTGCCTGTGTTTGTATGCGTATGTGTGCATGCCTGTGTTCGTGTGTGTAGGAGGTGGTGTGTTGGTTGTCGAGGCGTTGCTGTGTGAAGACGGGTCAGGGCCTCTGACAGCCCAGTGACGGGAAAGAGCTAATGTACACTGCCAAAGGTATTTATAACTTAACCAAGATAGACCACAGCCTTTCCTTTGAAAGTGGAACAAGTCAGTCATAGTGGGCAGAACAAGCAAGGAGGTGGGCAGAACCAAACACAAGCTAGTGAGATCCTATTGTCGCATTCTAGCATACATGTGCATATTTCAATTAGGGAACGCCTACTCTGTGAAGTGTGCAATAACTCAATTTGCCTTTGCACTCCTTCTAAATAACGTATTTATTTTTTTACTAAAGTCTACAAAACATATTCCACTCTGTTCGTAACAGATTCTATTTTTGGGAACAGAAAACTGTATTGAGATAAAACGTTTCAGCAATGAGAGCATTTGTAGAATCCTGGCCAAAATCAATCTTCTCCCACTGCCGGCCACTGGGCTTCCTCTAACTACCATATTTGGTAGTGAGTGGAAACGCCAAGCGGATGCTTCACATTTATACATCCTGCGAAATATCTGTCTCATTGTGACACTGCCCTGCTGACAGCCGCAGGGTATAACAATGTACATGTGTAGAAAACAGACCAGATGTGTTGATGCTGCCCTGGGTTGCAAGTAGAGTAGTCTATCTACTGTTGATGTAGACTTGTCCCATCTCTGTAGAGATGTCCCATCTCTGTAGCCTGTGTTGTAAACCTGTCATCTTTGTAAACCTTTGTTCTTCTGATGTTTGTATTATAGAGTATTTACACATTAGAACTGTAATGGAATGTGCTACAGCTTCTCTGTTTCTTATTGGTTCTCTGGAGAGGTAAAGGGAGGGAGTAAATAAAGTAGAGGGAGGGTCAGACATTCAAGGACGTTCATCCTCTTGTCTTTCCCTCCTCTTCACCAAACTAATCTGGCCTCAGGCTGGGTCACACCACACTAACACAGAGTGATGATGTCCCTGTTCTTTACTAGGGGCCCTTGCAGGACGCTGCTGTAAGACAACAGCCCCAAGGGATTTTGGGCATACACCCACTAAATCGTCTGTATGTCTTGGTTATTCTTGGCAAAAGTTTACTTTTTCTAGAGGTTATAGCAAGGTTTTACTCCTGTATATTTTAGCATGGAAAACACATTTTGCTGGAGGCGTATTCATTAAAGCTGAAACAAGTCTCTCATAGCTCTGCATGGTCGGCCCTGGTCAAACAAGGCCTTGTTAGATTAAAAGTATTTAGGTGATAGTATGACATACTCTTCCTTGCAGGTGAGAGCAAAGATAGCTGAGATTTGATTTCAGCAGAGGACAGAGGAGATAAAGGAGGAGAGAAGAGAAAAGGAGAAGATATGAGAGGAGATGAAAGGAGGAGAGAGGAGGAAAGGGGGAGAAAAGAGAGGAGATGAAAAGAGGAGAGAGAAGGAAAGGGGGGAAAAGAGGAGATGAAAGGAGGAAAGAGAAGGAAAGGAGGAGATAAGAGGAGAGAGGAGGAAAGGGGGAGAAAAGAGAGGAGATGAAAAGATGAGAGAGGAGCAAAGGAGGAGACAAGAGAGCAGATGAGACTCACAGCTCAGTTCTTTTCATTGTATCTGTCTTGCACAGACACACACTTCTCACAATTGAAGAAAACCTATTCTCAGCTGTAAGCCTGCTTTTGTTCCCTATAAACATTCCATAATTAATGCTGAAGTCTCAGTGACAGCAGTATTGAGCTGAGGACAAAGCCTGTCTGCCCAATAGGATATATATATATATATATATATATATATATATATATATATACACACTGCTCAAAAAAATAAAGGGAACACTAAACTAACACATCCTAGATCTGAATGAATGAAATATTCTTATTAAATACTTTTTTCTTTACATAGTTGAATGTGCTGACAACAAAATCACACAAAAATTATCAATGGAAATCAAATTTATCAACCCATGGAGGTCTGGATTTGGAGTCAC
This sequence comes from Oncorhynchus mykiss, assembly GCF_057628025.1. Lineage (NCBI taxonomy): Eukaryota > Metazoa > Chordata > Actinopteri > Salmoniformes > Salmonidae > Oncorhynchus > Oncorhynchus mykiss. The sequence continues at coordinate 35,383,532 of NC_143043.1, forward strand.
ACTCAAAATTAAAGTGGAAAACCACACTACAGGCTGATCCAACTTTGATGTAATGTCCTTAAAACAAGTCAAAATGAGGCTCAGTAGTGTGTGTGGCCTCCACGTGCCTGTATGACCTCCCTACAACAGCTGGGCATGCTCCTGATGAGGTGGCGGATGGTCTCCTGAGGGATCTCCTCCCAGACCTGGACTAAAGCATCCGCCAACTCCTGGACAGTCTGTGGTGCAACGTGGCGTTGGTGGATGGAGCGAGACATGATGTCCCAGATGTGCTCAATTGGATTCAGGTCTGGGGAACGGGCGGGCCAGTCCATAGCATCAATGCCTTCCTCTTGCAGGAACTGCTGACACACTCCAGCAACATGAAGTCTAGCATTGTCTTGCATTAGGAGGAACCCAGGGCCAACCGCACCAGCATATGGTCTCACAAGGGGTCTGAGGATCTCATCTCGGTACCTAATGGCAGTCAGGCTACCTCTGGCGAGCACATGGAGGGCTGTGCGGCTCCCCAAAGAAATGCCACCCCACACCATGACTGACCCACCGCCAAACCGGTCATGCTGGATGTTGCAGGCAGCAGAACGTTCTCCACGGCGTCTCCAGACTCTGTCACGTGCTCAGTGTGAACCTGCTTTCATCTGTGAAGAGCACAGGGCGCCAGTGGCGAATTTGCCAATCTTGGTGTTCTCTGGCAACTGCAGAACGTCCTGCACGGTGTTGGGCTGTAAGCACAACCCCCACCTGTGGACGTCGGGCCCTCATACCACCCTCATGGAGTCTGTTTCTGACCGTTTGAGCAGACACATGCACATTTGTGGCCTGCTGGAGGTCATTTTGCAGGGCTCTGGCAGTGCTCCTCCTTGCACAAAGGTGGAGGTAGCGGTCCTGCTGCTGGGTTGTTGCCCTCCTACGGCCTCCTCCACGTCTCCTGATGTACTGGCCTGTCTCCTGGTAGCGCCTCCATGCTCTGGACACTATGCTGACAGACACAGCAAACCTTCTTTCCACAGCTCGCATTGATGTGCCATCGTGGATGAGCTACACTACCTGAGCCAGTTGTGTGGGTTGTAGACTCCGTCTCATGCTACCACTAGAGTGAAAGCACCGCCAGCATTCAAAAGTGACCAAAACATCAGCCAGGAAGCATAGGAACTGAGAAGTGGTCTGTAGTCACCACCTGCAGAACCACTCCTTTATTGGGGGTGTCTTGCTAATTGCCTATAATGTCCACCTGTTGTCTATTCCATTTGCACAACAGCATGTGAAATGTATTGTCAATCAGTGTTGCTTCCTAAGTGGACAGTTTGATTTCACAGAAGTGTGATTGACTTGGAGTTACATTGTGTTGTTTAAGTGTTCACTTTATTTTCTTGAGCAGTGTATACGCGCACACACACACACACACACACACACACACACACACACACACACACACACACACACACACACACACACACACACACACACACACACACACTTACTTCTTTGAGTAGCTGGTTAGGTAGTGAGGTGGAGCTGGGGTGCCTGCAGCAGACTGGTGTGGGTAGGGTTAGTGCTGTGTGGTTGGAAGTGTCAAGCGGTGTAATAATGCTACAGTGAATCTCTGATGTTTTACGGTATGTGTTTCTAAGGGCTTATCTGGGTCTAAGCATGTTGTGTGTCTGTCCATTTGTATGTAGTGGTTTGTCTCTGAGGACCATCTCAACCCTGATAATCACTTATCCCTAACTTTCTCTCTCCACCTCCCTCTCTCACCGAGCCGTAACCTTCATGAGCAGTGAAGTTCATAATAATTATTGTAAACTTAGACAGAGAGACAGGTACTGAGCGTTGAGGCAGTGAGACAGTGATGTTTATAATGTAACGAGTCAGTGAGACGCGTACTGAGTGGTAAGACAGTGAGCCAGTGATGTTTCTAATGTTTAAGGTTAAACGGATGCGGTTGCCGTGGGTGACTGCTGCCAGGGGAAGCTGGCCTTTAACAGCCAACCACAGTTCAACTCATTAGCATATTTCCCATGATTGTTTTTGTTACAGTGGAAATGCCACGGTCCTAGGTTTCTCTCTCACAGCATCAGACAAGATGCATGCATGCACGCACACACATACACAAAACATTGATCAGTTCTGCCACTGTTGATTAAGATCAAGTCTGGCTAAAGTCAGCTATTTGCAGTCATGTCTGTCAGGGGAGAATGCTTGGTACTCATTATATTTGGATAATTAGCCAGCTCCTCTCTCATTAACTGTACACGGAAACATAATGAGCTGCAGTGAGGTTGGCAAACATTGCTATTGTCTGGCTATCTCTGTGTGTGACATTGCTATTGTCTGGCTGTCTCTGTGTGTGACATTGCTATTGTCTGGCTATCTCTGTGTGTGACATTGCTATTGTCTGGCTGTCTCTGTGTGTGACATTGCTATTGTGTGGCTGTCTCTGTGTGTGACATTGCTATTGTGTGGCTGTCTCTGTGTGTGACATTGCTATTGTCTGGCTGTCTCTGTGTGTGACATTGCTATTGTCTGGCTGTCTCTGTGTGTGACATTGCTATTGTCTGTCTGTCTCTGTGTGTGACATTGCTATTGTCTGTCTGTCTCTGTGTGTGACATTGCTATTGTCTGTATGTCTCTGTGTGTGACATTGCTATTGTCTGTCTGTCTCTGTGTGTGACATTGCTATTGTCTGTCTGTCTCTGTGTGTGACATTGCTATTGTCTGTCTGTCTGGCTATCTCTGTGTGTGGCATTACTGCAAACCTCGGAATATCTCAGAATTTCTGTACTCCACAAATGATAACTGTCATTATAAATGCATAGATACATTTTAAATAGATCTTCCTCACATTTTAGGAACCGACTGTTAAATGTAGTATATTAAACGTAGTATAAATACTCAGAAATAAGTCCCCAGAGCTGCAGGAGCGACTGCAAATGAGAGGAGCAGAGAGACAGACAGAGTTCAAACGCCTGCTAGATTCTCTCCCTCCAAGCTGTCACTGACTCATCCTAACAAGTTTCAAAGTTCAGGTTATTTAAATACACTGCTCAAAAAAATAAAGGGAACACTAAAATAACACATCCTAGATCTGAATGAATGAAATATTCTTATTAAATACTTTTTTCTTTACATAGTTGAATGTGCTGACAACAAAATCACACAAATTATCAATGGAAATCAAATTTATCAACCCATGGAAGTCTGGATTTGGAGGCACACTCAAAATTAAAGTGGAAAACCACACTACAGGCTGATCCAACTTTGATGTAATGTCCTTAAAACAAGTCAAAATGAGGCTCAGTAGTGTGTGTGGCCTCCACGTGCCTGTATGACCTCCCTACAACACCTGGGCATGCTCCTGATGAGGTGGCGGATGGTCTCCTGAGGGATCTCCTCCCAGACCTGGACTAAAGCATCCGCCAACTCCTGGACAGTCTGTGGTGCAACGTGGCGTTGGTGGATGGAGCGAGACATGATGTCCCAGATGTGCTCAATTGGATTCAGGTCTGGGGAACGGGCGGGCCAGTCCATAGCATCAATGCCTTCCTCTTGCAGGAACTGCTGACACACTCCAGCCACATGAGGTCTAGCATTGTCTTGCATTAGGAGGAACCCAGGGCCCAACCGCACCAGCATATGGTCTCACAAGGGGTCTGAGGATCTCATCTCGGTACCTAATGGCAGTCAGGCTACCTCTGGCGAGCACATGGAGGGCTGTGCGGCTCCCCAAAGAAATGCCGGTAGCGCCTCCATGCTCTGGACACTATGCTGACAGACACAGCAAACCTTCTTTCCACAGCTCGCATTGATGTGCCATCGTGGATGATCTACACTACCTGAGCCACTTGTGTGGGTTGTAGACTCCGTCTCATGCTACCACTAGAGTGAAAGCACCGCCAGCATTCAAAAGTGACCAAAACATCAGCCAGGAAGCATAGGAACTGAGAAGTGGTCTGTGGTTACCACCTGCAGAACCACTCCTTTATTGGGGGTGTCTTGCTAATTGCCTATAATTTCCACCTGTTGTCTATTCCATTTGCACAACAGCATGTGAAATGTATTGTCAATCATTGTTGCTTCCTAAGTGGACAGTTTGATTTCACAGAAGTGTGATTGACTTGGAGTTACATTGTGTTGTTTAAGTGTTCCCTTTATTTTTTTGAGCAGTGTATATAAAGCTTGTGTTTCGATAATATAAATGTCTAATAGATTCAGTATTCGTCTCTCCTGTCACCATCAGCTCTGAGCTATACAGCCTCTGAAGACAGCAGCTATCTTCAAACACTGACTCTATAATCTGCATCAAATTAGCATAAAAAAAAGACTATCCTTATGACTCATACAACTATGACGTGTTTTAAACGACAGGCACATGCACATAGGCGCTCATGCCCCTTTCATATGCTAGTCAGAACTAGGAAACTAAAACATTTCTGACTTGCTGATTTGTGAAATGCGGCACGTGTATAACTACAAACTGTTAGCTAGTCGGAAATATCAGAGTTTCCTAGTTCCAACTAGCACGTGAACGCGGCATTAGACATGCATGTACACACACGCACACATTACATCAGTCACATAATCACATTACACAGTAAATCACTGGGGCTGAGCCAGCTACCATCCAGGACCTCTATACCAGTCAGTAGAAAGGCTTCTTTAGTGTTCTAAGTTTTCAGAACTGTGGCCTTAATTGCCTACCGTCTGTAAGCTGTGGTGTCTTGACGACCGTTCCACAGGAGCTGCATGTTCATGAATTGTTTGTGGTTAATTGAACAAGCATGGGAAACAGTGTTTAAACCCTTCGCAATGAAGATCTGTGAAGATATTTGGAATTTTACAAATTATCTTTGAAAGACAGGGTCCTGAAAAAGGGCCGTTTATTTTTTTGCTGAGTTTATATATGAAGTTTACAGAAATAATTGTGGGTGACGGTGTATTATGTACAGTACCAGTCAAGTTTGGACAGACCTACTCATTCAAGGGTCTTTCTTTATGTTTTACTATTTTCTACATTGTAGAATAATAGTGAAGACATCAAAACTATGAAATAACACATGAATTCATGCAGTAACCTAAAAAGTATTAAACAAATCTAAATATGCTTTGTATTTGAGATTCTTCAAATAGCCACCCTTTGCCTTGATGACAACTTTGCACACTCTTGGCATTCTCTCAACCAGCTTCACCTGGAATGCTTTTCCAACAGTCTTGAAGGAGTTCCCACATTTGCTGAGCACTTGTTGGTTGCTTTTCCTTCACTCTGTGGTCCAACTCATCCCAAATCATCTCAGTTGGGTTGAGATCGGGTGATTGTCGGGGCCAGGTATCTGATGCAGCACTCCATCACTCGCCTTGGTCAAATAGCCCTTACACAGCCTGTAGGTGTGTTGGGTCATTGTCCTGTTGAAAAACAAATGATAGTCCCACTAAGCGCAAACCTGATGAGATGGCGTAATGCTGCAGAATTCTGTGGTAGCCATGCTTGTCAAGTGTGCCTTGAATTCTAAATAAATCACAGACAGTGTCACCAGCAAAGCACCCCCACACCATCACACCCCCATGCTTCATGGTGGGAACTACACATTTGGAGATCATCCGTTCAGCTACTCTGCATCTCACAAAGACATGGCGGCTGGAACCAAAATCTCAAATTTGGACTCAAAGGACAGATTTCCACCGGTCTAATGTCCATTGCTCGTGTTTCTTGGCCCAAGCAAGTCTTTTCTTATTATTGGTGTCCTTTAGTAGTGGTTTCTTTTCAGCAATTCACCCATGAAGGCCTGATTCATGCAGTCTCCTCTGAACAGTTGATGTTGAGATGTGTCTGTTACTTGACCTCTGTGAAGCATTTATTTGGGCTGTAATTTCTGAGGCTGGTAACTAATGAACTTATCGTCTGCAGCAGAGGTAACTCTGGGTCTTCCATTCCTGTGGCAGTCCTCATTAGAGCCAGTTTCATCACTACGCTTGATGGTTTTTGCAACATCAATACGCACACCTGCCTTCCCCCGTCACGTGCATCAGCGATCATTGGACTCACGTGATGCTGTGCATTTGACGTATGCACACACACATTGAAGGTGTTAATGGACAGCTGTACTGTATGGTTACTCTACATACTGCTATTATACACCGAGTGAACAAAACATCAAGATCACCTTTCTAATAGTGAGTTGCACCCCCTTTTACCGTCAGACTGCCTCAATTCATCGGGGTATGGACTCTACAATCTGTCGAAAGCGTTCCACAGGGATGCCGGCCCATGTTGACTCCAATGCTTCCCACAGTTGTGTCAAGTTGGCTGGATGTCTTTTGGGTGGTGGACCATTATTGATACACACAGGAAACTGCTGAGCGTGAAAAACCCAGCAGTGTTGCAGTTCTTCTTCTTCTTATTTTTTCTATATATTTTTCCCTCCCAATTTCGATCTTGTCTCATCGCTGCAACTCCCCAACGGGCTTGGGAGGCGAAGGTCGAGTCATGTGTCCTCCGAAACATGACCCACCAAACCACGCTTCTCAACACTCGCCCGGTTAACCCGGGAGCCAGCCTCTCCAATGTGTCGGAGGAAACGCCATTCAAGTGAAAAGCGAGGTCAGCCTGCAGGTGCCTCGGCCTGCTACAAGGAGTCGCTAGAGCGCAATGAATAAAGTAAAGCCCCCTCGGCCAATCCCTCCTCTAACCCGGATGACGCTGGACCAATTGTGTGCCGCCTAATGGGACTCCCGATCACGTACGTTTTTTATACAGCCCTAGCTTTGCAGCTCTTGACACAAACTGGTGCGCCTGGCAACCCAGTTCAAAGTCACTTAAGTATTTTGTCTTGCCCATTCACCTTCTGAATGACACTCACACAATCCATGTCTCAATTAGAGGTCGACCGATTATGATTTTTCAACGCCGATACCGATTATTGGAGGACCAAAAAAGCCAATACCGATTTAATCTGACGTTTTTTTAAATTTTTTATTTTGTTATTTTTTTTTATGTATTTGTAATAATGACAATTACAACAATACTGAATGAACACTTATTTTAACTTAATATAATACATCAATACAATCAATTTAGCCTCAAATAAATAATGAAACATGTTCAATTTGGTTTAAATAATGCAAAAACAAAGTGTTGGAGAAGAAAGTAAAAGTGCAATATGTGCCATGTAAAAAAGCTAACGTTTCAGTTCCTTGCTCAGAACATGAGAACATATGAAAGCTGGTGGTTCCTTTTAACATGAGTCTTCAATATTCCCAGGTATGAAGTTTTAGGTTGTAGTTATTATAGGAATTATAGGACTATTTCCCTCTATACCATTTGTATTTAATTAACCGTTGACTATTGGATGTTCTTATAGGCACTTTAGTATTGCCAGTGTAACAGTATAGCTTCCGTCCCTCTCCTCGCTCCTCCCTGGGCTCGAACCAGCAACACAACGACAACAGCCACCACATCGAAGCAGAGTTACCCATGCAGAGCAAGGGAAACAACCACCCCAAGGCTCAGAGCGAGTGAAGTTGGAAATGCTATTAGCGCGCGCTAACTAGCCAGCCATTTCACTTCGGTTACACCAGCCTCATCTCGGGAGTTGATAGGCTTGAAGTCATAAACAGCGCAATGCTTGAAGCACAACGAAGAGCTGCTGGCAAAACGCACAAGAGTGCTGTTTGAATGAATGATAACGAGCCTGCTTCTGCCTACCACCGCTCAGTCAGATACTTGTATGCTTGTATGCTCAGTCAGATTATATGAAACGCAGGACACGCTAGATAATATCCAGTAATATCATCAACCATGTGTAGTTAACTAGTGATTATGATAGATTGTTTTTTATAAGATAAGTTTAATGCTAGCTAGCAACTTACCTTGGCTTACTGCATTTGCGTAACAGGCAGTCTCCTTGTGGAGTGCAACGAGAGAGAGGCAGGTCGTTATTGCGTTGGACTAGTTAACTGTAAGGTTGCAAGATTGGTTCCCCCGAGCTGACAAGGTGAAAATCTGTCGTTCTGCCCCTGAACGAGGCAGTTAACCCACCGTTTCTAGGCCGTCATTGAAAATAAGAATGTGTTCTTAACTGACTTGCCAAGTTAAATAAAGATTAAATAAAAGGTGTTAAAAAAAAAAAAAATGGGCATATCGGTGTCCAAAAATACCGATTTCCGATTGTTATTAATCGGCCATTCCGATTAATCGGTCGACCTCTAGTCTCAATTGTCTCAAGGTTTAAAAATCCTTCTTTAACCTGTCTCCTCCCCTTCATCTACACTGATTGAAGAGAATTTAACAGGTGACATCCATAAGGGATCATCATAGCTTTCACCTGGATTCACCTGGTCAGTCTGTCATGGAAAGAGCAGGTGTTCTTTATGTTCTGTTCACCCAGTGTAAATGCATAGAGACATTTCATGTATTGATCCTGCTCACATTTTAGGAACTGACTGTAGACTACATTAAATGTTGTATAAGCACTCAGAAATGAGTCCCCAGAGCTGCAGTATTGGCTTCAAAATGAGAGGTGCAGAGAGGGAGAAAGAGAGAGTTAAAATGGCTGCAAGCTGTCACTGAAATTGTGAAAAAATCTCAAGTTTCAAAGTTTTGATTATTTATATGTGTAAAGTTTGTGTTTTGATAATATAAATGTCTAATCGATTCAGTATTCGTCTCTCCTGTCACCATCAGCTCTGAGCTGTGCAGCCTCTGAAGACTGCAGCGGTCTCCACACACTGCTTTTCTCTCTGTAATCACACACACACACACACACACACAATGCTGCTTTCTCTCTGTAATCACACACACACACACACACACACACACAATGCTACTTTTCTCTCTGTAATCACACACACACAACGATGCTTTTCTGTCTATATAATTCAAAAATGTTATCCTTATGATTCATACAACACACACACACACACACACACACAAGAATGCATGGATGGACGCATGCACACACAAACACACACTACACACACACAGGCCTTATACACACCTCCAATGTCAGAATAAGATATTAGTAGCTTATTCCCATGAAGCAGCAGGAAAGCCCATCTGATAGGTGTCTGAGGCATTACCATAATGATTGGTTCTCTCTCTGCTACACACAGGAAACACCTGCTGGAACACACAGAATACTAACCAGGACTTTCTGGAGACTGTATTACTGAGTTAAAGCCTTGGCATTCTCTCAGGGAGAAAAGGCAAGTCTTCAGGTCTCAGGCAAGGTTCCTATGACAGACATAATTGTGGGTGACTGAGTGACTGTGTATTATGTATGTATGAGGTAAATAACAACCTATGAGTACTCAGTCTGGTTGGCAATGAGGCAGGAAAAAGGCTTCCCTACTGTCCTCTCATCCTGCCCTTGTTAAAACATACAGCTTGTTTAGTCACTCATGCTAACAGATTAGTTATTCCAGCCTCTAGTCCAGCCAGAGTCATAGTAAACCCACTTATTTCCAGCCTGATACACACACACACACACACACACACACACACACACACACACACACACACACAGTCCTACCCACCTTTCCTTCTGTCAAGCCTCTGTTCAACCGTTCCTTCCCCAGGGTCGGTTCGTCTGTCTGTCTGCTGGATCTGACTCATTATGGCACTACAGGGGGCTGGACACACACTGCTCTCACATCCATCAAGGTGGCAGCCTGTTACCAGCAGGCTGGAAAGAGCTGAGGCCCGTGGCATAAACAGCCTGTTTTTAATCTGGACTCCTATTTGTGTGTTTTTTGTATGTGCCTGCGTACGTGTGTATGAGTGTGTGTGTGTGTATCTGTGTCAGACAGCAGCAGAAACACTGATCCATAGTGACAGCAGAGGGACAGTAGAGCCAGATATAACGCAGGACTATCATTATGACACAGATTCTGTCTGTTTAAACCATCTATAGCTTTATAGAATGACACTCATCTGCATGCATGCCTGTGTTTGATACATGTATCTGTCTTTAGTGACAGGATGCAGTCTAGAGAGAAATATGCCTGTTGGATGAGAAAGAGATGATTCACTCAGTATTACAGCACATATAGCAGACGTGTATAGTGACTTGCCAGGAAGAGCACGGAGTAATGGAGGCTTCTGTTTCTTTTAACTGTAGACTTACAACACTTGAAAGTGGGAAATAACAGTAGCAATCTGTAACCCAATCTGTTCATTGGCAGCCATATTGGACTGGCAGCCATCTTGGAAAGGCGCTAAAGTAAAGAAACTAGCTAATATCAATGGCAATCAGAGATTCAGCACCACGGACAACGGCTATCAGAGATTCAGCACCACGGACAGCGGCAATCAGAGATTCGGATCCATGGACAGCGGCAATCAGAGATTCAGCTCCATGCACAACGGTAATCAGAATCCTGTGATCTGACCTTTCAGAACCACAGGCCAGCGACCATCAGGTGCAGTCATCCCTGAATCCCTGATATAGGCTGATATAGGCTACAGGAAAACCTAGTAAGCAGCTCGGAACCTGAAGGGCAAGACTCCCCACAAACTCTGTTTGCATAGACTGTTCACAAACAAACCATTTCCGAGATAGAAACATTTGATGAATCTGGTGTGGGTGTGTATGTTGGCCTTAGCAGTGGAACATGCTGCATGAATGTGTGTGTGCCAGTGTGCGTGTCAGTGTCAGTGTCAGTGTGTGCACACGTGCATGTGTGTTAATGGAGGACTCTCATATATGACCCTCATCCCCCCCACTCCTCTACAGACCTATTACATATCTCTGACTCCACACCTCTGTCTCTCTTCCCCCCTCTCAGGAGGAGTGCCTCTCCTTTAGATCTGAAATGGAGAGTCTTGACATTGTTGTGGATGAAACAAAGGAGGCATGGGAGGTGTGTGTTGGTATTGGTGTGTGTATTTGTGCCTGTGTAGGGAGGATGGTTTTGCTCACTGATGTGCTTTAGAGGCTGTGCAGGTATTTCCCTCTGCCAGCAGTCTGAATATAGATTGCTAGATGTATAAGTCTTAACTCTGTAGACGTGAAGAGGTGGGGAGGGATCAAGTCAGACTTTCTTCTGGTCTTAACTGTGATCTCACAGAGATGGAGATTCTTAGCCTTATCTGTCATGTCAGCTCCTCCTCAGCCATTTCTCTTGTGCTTTTCTCATGGTAGCACTCTTATACAGGTGTGTGTGTTTGTGTGTGTGTGTACTCATCATTGATAGAGATTATTAAAAGCTCAGATCAGAAGGAGTCTGATTTTAAAGACGTGCTAAAGCCCAGTTGACACCTGGCACACATGAGTACACACACAGGATAGAGAGAATGTCGGGATGAATACTTGAAAGATAGTATGTAAGGAATTTAGGGAGGAGAAGGTGGAGGAGAGGATGTAGGTATGACACAGCAGGAATGAGTGGGCAGAAGGAAACCATATGTCGTGGGAGCTGTTGTCTGTGTGTGTGTGTGAGCCTTATAAATAAGACAAATGATCTGTCTTCAAATAACAAGGAATAGCGATATCATTCCTACACACACACACACACACACACGCTGTGTGACCTGAAATTACCATACAAACCTGAAATTACCATCTGAAATGTAAGCTGTGATTGTTAGTATTTCTAGGAGAGGATCCGGCTTCTGCTGGGACATAAATACATTAAGATGAATCAGCGAATGAAATGATCAGTTACTGAATGAATCATTCTAGATGTGACTTCCTGCTGTGTTGCTGTTCCTCCACACTCATATGCTTTCTTCTTTTGTTACTCTCCTCTTCCGTTTTATTCTGCCCTTGTGGAACATATTTGTTGTTGTCTAATTGGAACATTTGGAGGAGGCAGCTCAAATAGGAGAGAGATGACTCATAGCAGGAGGGAACAGGATTGTGTGTATGTGTGTGTGCATGCTCATGTCACTGATGTCCTCTACGACTTTCAGCTTCTTCCCTCCTCTGGTGCCGACACACACACCAGCAGTCTAGTGATTCTGAATTAGGCATTTGGTATTGTTGATGGCAGAGGTGAGATGGTCGTTAATTACAGAGGGGAAAGGTAATGACTGTGTGTCTGAGGGCAGGGTAATGGCTGCTGCCAATACTCTGGTATGAGAACCACACAGGACTCAGGAGACTAACTATGATGAATAGCGAACTAACATCTCTCAATATGCTAACGCCAGTGAGAGTTCTCACTGTGCAAGTGTGTGTGTACAGTGCCTTCGGAAAGTATTCAGACCCCTTGACTTTTTCCACATTTTGTTACCTTACAATCTTATTCTAAAATTGATTAAATAAAAATAAATCCTCATCAATCTACACACAATACCCCATGATGGCAAAGTGAAAACAGGTTTGTATTAATTTTTGCAAATGGATGAAACATAAAAAACAAAAATATCTTATTTATTCAGACTCTTTGCTATGAGACTCGAAATTGAGCTCAGGTGCATCCTGTTTACATTGATCATCCTTGATTTGTTTCTACAACTTGATTAGAGTCCACCTGTGGTAAATTCAATTGATTGGACATGATTTGGAAAGGCACACACTTGTCTACGTAAGGTCCCACAGTTGACAGTGTATGTCAGAGCAAAAACCAAGCCATGAGGTCGAAGGAATTGTTCGTATAGCTCCGAGACAGGATTGTGTCGAGGCACAGATCTGGGGCAGGGTACCAAGAACACATGGGTCTCCATCGTTCTTTGGAACAACTAAGACTCTTCTTAGAGCTGGCCGCAGGAGCAATCAAGGGAGAAGGGTCTTGGTCAGGGAGATGACCAAGAACCTGATGATTATTCTGACAGAGCAACACTCTACAAATCAGGCCTTCATGGTAGAGTGGCCAGACCGAAGCCACTCCTCAGTAAAAGGCACATGACAGACCACTTTGAGTTTGCCAAAAGGCACCTAAAGACTCTCAGACCATGAGAAACAAGATTCTCTGGTCTGATGAAACCAAGATTGAACTATTTTGGCCTGAATGCCAAGCGTCACATCTGGAGGAAACCTGGCACCATCCATACGGTGAAGCATGGTGGTGGCAGCATCATGTTGCGGGGATGTTTTTCAGTGGCAGGGACTGGGAGACTAGTCAGGATCGAGGCAAAGATGAATGGAGCAAAGTACAGAGAGATCCTTGATGAGAACCTGCTCCAGAGTGCTCAGGACCTCAGACTGGGGCAAAGGTTCACCTTCCAACAGGACACCAACCCAAAGCACACAGCCAAGACAACACAGGAGAGGTGTCGGGACAAGTCTCTGAATGTTCTTGAGTGGCCCAGCCAGAGCCCGGACTTGAACCTGATCTAACATCTGTTGAGAGACCTGAAAATAGCTGTGCAGCAACGCTCCCCATCCACCCTGACAGAGCTTGAGAGGATCTGCAGAGAAGAATGGGAGAAACTCCCCAAATACAGGTGTGCCAAGTTTGTAGCGTCATACTCAAGAAGACTCGATGCTGTAATCGCTTCCAAAGGTGCTTCAACAAAGTAGTAAGTAAAGGATCTGAATACTTATGTAAATGTGATATTTCAGTTTTTTATTTATTTATAAATTATTTATCAAATCTGTTTTTGCTTTGTCATTATGGGATATTGTGTGTAGATTGATGAGGGGGAAAAAACATTTAATAAATTTTAGAATAAGGCTGTAACGTAACAAAATGTGGAAATACTCTCATTAGGGTCCTAGGAGGGTGTGTGTGGTGCAGCTGAAGGATCCAGAGGTCAGACCCTGTCTGTCGCTGAAGCTTTACAGAAATGTAAAGATAATTTCCAATTGAGCCGAACTACAAATGTAGGATCTTAATTTGATCACTCTTTTGTGGAAATGCAAACTTGTTGTTTATTCAAGGTTTGAATGGCCATTAATTATAATCCACATAATCATTCACATTTCCTGGTGCTGCAGGATTCTTTTCCTGCTGTCGCAAACTGTCTCACATTAAGATCCTTCATCTGTATACAGCACCTACCATGAAGGCAGTCTCCACTAACGCGGGAACATTGACTTTAAATTTCAATCACGCTGTAACGTTGAACTTCCTCAATACGGATTGAATAGATGTCTCCCATGGTGAACATCAGACATTCTTACACACACACACACACACGCACTCACGCACGCACGCACACACGCACACACGCGCAGCCAGGTACACTCACACACACAGCAGTAAAGAGCAGGCTCAACAGTGGCGTGGCACAATGAAATGTTTATTGAGGTTTTGGGTGGTAGAAAAGGAGGAGAACATCACAACCACATAAAAATACTCTTCATATTGACAAACACTGACCTCCATATTCACACTAACCATAATCTCCATATGACACAGTCTTCATAGTGAACAGAAGTCTTTCTCCTGCAGGTATAAGGTCTTCATACTTCTCAAACAGCAGACCACTGTTTATCAAAGGCTTTTACAGAAATATGACAATAACAAGACAAGACAGTTCAGTTTTACTACAGCTAAATTACATGGAAATTCTGTCGAATTCTACATTTGAGGGAGTTCAGGCACAGCAAAGCAAGAGATACGTTTTCAACCAAAATATATTTTGCACATTTTAAATCAACATGATCAATATCTTGTCTATTCTCCTGTAGCCCCCTCTGTATGTCAACAGTCTGGAATTCAATCAAACACATCATGGTGATGTTCATACAAACTTCTGCAAACACACACTTCTTATTTTGACATCTGGAATCATCTACATGTACCTATGATGGGATTCTCACAGCTGGGAAGTTGTGTTTTCAGAAACCAGAACCATTCTGTGATTCATTTGACCATGGACTGTAGGACTACTGTGTTTGATTGAGTGGAGCCCTGTGTGTTTTCCCATCCGACTGGGACAGAACCATTTAATACAAACCCTAAGGGTGTATTATATGGGCTGTGTACAAAATGGCACCCTATTGCAAAGTACTCTGTTGTCCCAATGAGGTATGTGGACCCTATACAGCAGATAACCTTGGTTTAGTCCATACTAACCTGACCCTACCCAGAATAATCAACCCAAAGTGCATGCAGTGTGACAGCTACACACTCACACACCTCTCTGGAAGACATGAACCTTGTGTTCAGTAGGGGGATTCCGACCGAGCTAAATGCGCGTAAATGGAACCTTATTCTCTTGTTATGCACTTTTCTCTTCACATTATTCTGACCTTGAATTTAAGCATGAAATATCATGCTATTCACCCACTATTCCTTTGGGGTGGAGATCAAAGAAAGGAAAGTGGGGTGGAGGTGTGTCTACAGATACGCTGTATGCTTGACTTAATTCCCTCATAATTCCACCACCTTTACGAGTGATGAAACCACGATTAAGGTCAAGAAACAACTTTATTTTTTCCAATCTAAATAACGCCATTCTCCATGCACTGTATTTAAAAAAAAGTGAGGTAAATGAGTAAATATAAATGACAATTGTTTTAGATCTATTTTACCTTATGATTGCTGAAAACAAATGTGAAACCAGTACTACAGTATGGCAGCAAACTGAAGCATATCAACATATCACCTTTTCCACGGTGCAGTTTATGAAATGCTGTCCTTATAACTTACAAGGATGACATTTGGAGACCCAAACTATAGGCCTCTATGAACGTATAGCGCCAAACCTACCAAGTTGATTTATGATGTCTAGAGTTTGAATTATATGCTCAGACTTTTCACTGTATTTTTTTACGATTTGTTTCATGTTAAATATTAGCCACTATTGGTAGCCACCGTCAGTTATACCCATATACATGTATAACTTTTACTTGTTTTCGTTTCCTTACATTTTGCATCATCACGTTTGTTGCGGTTTTTCCTGAACAATATTTCATGAATTGAACAATTAAATATATGGCAACTTTCAGAATGAATCAACAAATGTATTTAGTGCGTAAAGGATCTCCAAATATTATTTTATTATTCATAAATACTTTCCTAACCCTAAATAATACAAGAGTATTTTTTAATTTACCAATTGGTGCTGAAAAGGAGACAAATGAATTTAGGCCTACATAGCTTTCTACTATTGATCCCTAATATACTGACCCATTCTCTCCATATATTCTAGTGAACACATTTAAAAGAATGTCTTTAGATAAATGTACTGAAAACCCTATGAAAACACCACGAGAAATTCTGTTGGCCAGCAATTGAGAGGTTTTTCAGCAGTTTAAATATATTTATTCAGCGTGTGCAAGGGAACCACGCCTGCAAAGCCTGTTACACACCTTCATAAGGTAAGTCTGAAAGGCGTGCGTAAGAAAGGAGTACACTTCCTATGTTGGAATCAGCCCCTAGGAGACTGGAAGGGTAAAGTAAAGGAAGGTTTCACACAGAGTCTGTAGTTATCCCCTGTCCTGATATACTAGTCTCTGTGGGAATGTGTGTGTCATATAAAGGAAGCTAGTTTGATATAAGCCTGTAAATCAGAGCACTGTTGGTAGATAAATCACAGTGGGTATGGTTTGGCCATGAGCAGGGGAAGACTGGCTGGTCCGTTTTTAGCACATTGGGCTAACTTTGGTTTTTTGGGCAAAATTATCATTATCTGGCTAATAATGGCGGCCTCAATTAATAAAATGGGCCATTTTGTTTGAAACTCCAGGGCCAATTTCTGGTCCCAGTCCGCGCCTGGCCATGACAGTGTGACTTGATTGTTTCGATAAGTCTGTGCTTGGTTGCACAGGTGGTTATGTGTGTGTGTGTGTGTGTGCGTCTGTTTGTCTTTGTCTTCACTTTGCATAATTTCCACTGGGAAATCTACCTCCCACATGCACTGGGAGCAAGGGAAAATGAGGTAGCAGCAGCGATAGATGAAACACCACAGAGGAAGAATCTCTCTCACTCTCTGTCTCTCTTTCCCGCTCTCACCGCCACATTCATCCGTATTGGTTTCAGTTGTACAGCCGTCTTATTGATGCATACCAGTGGCGGATTTAGGTATAGGTGACATGGGCAGCCGCCCTTGGCGGCATCTTGCCAAGGGCGGCACGGGGCACCCACACAAAAAATGTAATGGTGACATTTGCGCGATCGGTTTTCTATCGCTCATTTGCACGTCACGTTAATGATATCATGTCACCGTGTGGGACTGTGGGTCAATTATCCTTGTCAGAGTGGCCGCTCTGATTCTAGTTTGTGAGCTAGGCAGGCTACTACCTGGGAAGGGTTCCCACTCAGAGGTACGAGATGGGAAGGGGGCGGGGGTAGGTTGACCTCAGGTCTCCCCACTGGAAGTCAGAGGTAGGGGGAGTGAGGGAGGGCGTGCTGAAGGGGGGGGTTCGCCCAGTGAGCCATACAAGCTAGAACTTCCACTGATGCATACAAACTGTAAGAAACACACAAACAGTGCACACTGAAAGACACACACACACATACATACTGTGCCCAGAAACACACACAGCAACATGATGTATTGAGAGAGGTGATATGTATGTATTGATAAAACATCACTCACCTCTAACAGCAACAAAGCCGGACAAACACCATGAAACAGTGTGTGACTCACAGCCCAGCAGGTAGGACACAATCTAAAAGCATTCATTCTCTCAGATGGTGTTGGCTCCCTGGGGAAGTAACCCACAGCGTTGGGGAAAATTCCACAAAATACCTTTTGCTTGCTTTCACAAGAACTGAAAATATCAGTTTCGGGCTGTGATTTACTGATGTTATTGCCATGCCGGCTTGTTCCTTGGTCCTGGACCATCCAGTCAGGCAGGGATCAGGATATGTTTCATAGACACAGGATGCTACTGACAAAATCACTCACACACACTGATAACTGATACGAACACATACACACACTGATGACACTTGTTTATGATTAAATCAAGTTTTCCCATGGAGGGAAGGTTCTTTCTGTTCTGATCTGTGCACCAACCGGCATAAGGTTGCTATACATTTTCAAGAGGTCACTATGAACACTCATAGCAGCACTATAAACACTCATAACACAGTGTATGTGGGTTCACAGTGCCTGAGGGAGAAGGTTGGTTCATTTTCATCAGCCCATTCATCTGAAGAGTATGCAACAGGTCTTACCGCTTCACTAACCAATCACAGTCCAGCCTTGGTCATCAGTCTTTATTCAATCACAGTCTGGCGGTGAGGAGATTGTGAAAACAAAGATAATGGCAGGATGACAGATGAAGTGTTGGGTCTCATCCATACAGTGTTTGTGTCAGGGTCATGGACTAAGAGCTCAGGGGTTAGAGGTCAGGGGTCATGGTTGTTGCTGCTCCTGCAAGCTCACTAGTCTGCAGCTAAAGTCCCAGAGGCCGAGCTGGAGCCTGGGGTTGTAGGTGTTTGGTGTTGGCATCTCTGTGTGTCCGTTGCTCCAGTAGCCCCCTCTCTCCCCTTCCAGAGACGGAGACAGAGCAGTGTAGAGGACCATAGACGCTCCCTGGGACGGGCTCTGGGGACACAACAAACACTGTCAGAATGTTACACACACACCATCCCATCCTCCAGACATTAACAGTGTCTCCAAGCCAAGTAATGATGTAAAAAATGCAACACATTCTAAAATAACCCCACTAAAATAAACAACCACTGCTTAGAAAGCAAACCATCAAATGTTTTACAACTTCATTTTCAGATGAAACACGTGTGTGTGTGTGTGTGTGTGTGTGTGTGTGTGTGTGTGTGTGTGTGTGTGTGTGTGTGTGTGTGTGTGTCTGTGTTTGAGAGTCATGGGATAATGATTTATGCATTCAGAATTTTCCCTCTTAGGGTTGACAAGTTCTCTCTCTCCGCCTAGCTTTGCCTATATACTGACTTAGTCAAATGCCACAGGACACATTTTAAGATACTTATTCTGTAATTAGCATCTTGAATAAATCATTCAGATTTCTTCTGAAAACTTTGACAGTAGTGTCAGTGATGCTCAAGTTAGTTTGGGGAATTATCACTTATGTCCTCTCTTTTTTTTTTTAGATACTGGATTAGTACCGTGTGTACCCTAAAGAGCAGGCGTGTGATGGCTGTCTGTGCAAGACGACCGGGGGGGAAGAGGTGGCGGTAGAACGACCTGTCGACCATCCCAGGGTCTACTGCACACGAGCTCACTGGGAACCCTCTTCTATTCAGCCTCTGTTGCAGGTGGGACAAAAATAAGAGCAGCGCCAGCTTGGGACGAATAATAATATCTAAAGAGAGAAACATGTTGAGAAAAGTGCGAGTGGGAAGAAATAAGGAGAGGTGGAGTGTGTTTATGTGTGTGTGCGTGTGCGTGCGAGTGCGCGTGTGCGCGTGTGCATATGAGTGTCATGTGCAGCAGTAGGCCCCACCTCTTCAATATCTTGATGAATTGCCTTACTGACAGCAAAGACGTCAAATCCAACTGCTCAAACACCACTGAGTACAGAAAACACGCACAGAGCAGTCACTTAAATACACTACACACTACACACACATATTTATTTATTTATTAGAAGGATGAAATCTCTTGAGATGCACCATCTAATTTTCAACAGTATATTCAACAGTATATACATATACTATACACACAAATAGATTGTCCTTTGGGCAGATCATCTGAGCACACACATAAACACTCACGCACACACACCCTTAAAAAAAAAAACATGTCAAATAGCTGTTTTCACATGTCGAGCTTTAATTTCACGTGAAACCATATTTTCACATGTATTACATTTTGAGTTCACACGTTAACACCACCATTTCACATATAAGGAGAATAACATGTTTTCACCTCACATGTAAATTGCCGTTTCATGTGTGAGAATCGGATATGCAGTTTCACGTGAAAATCTTTCACATGGGAAAATGTCATTGCAAATCCCATGTGAAAATCAATCACGTGATAAAATCTAATTTGCAGATTCATATGTGAAAAACTTTCACGTGATTGTTTTTCACATGTGAACTTGCGAATTCCACATGTGAAAGTGAGATTAACACATGTAAGAGTTTCACATGACACTGCAAATTAGATTTTTACATGTGATTGTTTTTTACACGTGAACTTGCAATTCCACACGTGAAAGTGAAAATCACATTTGCGGTGTCATATGTAAGAAAACTCCACATTTACTCCAATGTTTGTAAACAAAGTAATGTAAAAAAACAAAACAAAACAAAAACGTTATAGCCTAAAAACATGATTAAAACTATAATTTTGATATCATGGCTTGTCAGTCCTTGCATCCATAGTGTAGTCTATGGATTTGAGAGTGGTTGCATTTCTACAGCCTCATTGTCAGGCCCTGGCCATAGAGAGGCTTTTATTCTCTATTTTGGTTAGGCCAGGGTGTGACTAGAGTGGGCATTCTATGTTCATTTTCTATGTTTTGTATTTCTTTGTTTGGCCGGGTGTGGTTCTCAATCAGAGGCAGCTTGTCTATCGTTGTCTCTGATTAAGAACCATACTTAGGTAGCTTTTTCCCACATGGGTTTTGTGGGTAGTTGTTTTCTGTTTTGTGTCTTTCTGCACCAGACAGAACTGTTTTGGTTTTTGTTCATTCTCTTTGTTATTTTGGTTAATCAGTGTTCAGTTCCAATAATAAAGATGAACACGTACCACGCTGCACCTTGGTCCTCCACTCCTTCCAACAGCCGTTACACTCATCCCTCAGCTGTTTGCAGAACTGTGGTGGGGATAACACTTTGTTAATGTTTCAATGAAAGATTGCTGCTTTAAACACCTTTAATAGAGTCATAGTGTTATTATATGGTGCAATCCTCTAGAGTGAGTTACTTTTGTGCCATTAATACCAAGCAAAACAACTGAAGTCGGGAACAACATTCTTGGTATTGCAAACAAAAAGAATGATATTAAAAGCAAAACATAAACGCAAAAGTAATGATACGAAAACATGACGAGGAAATCATTAAAAGCGAGAGCCAATTACAGTGGCAAGAAAAAGTATGTAAACCCTTTGGAAATACCTGGATATCTGCATAAATTAGTCGTAAAATTGTATCTGATTGTCATCTAGGTCACAACGATAGACAAACACAGTCTGCTTCAACTAATCACACAAACAATTATACGATTTCGTGTCTTTATTGAACACACCGTGTAAACATTCACAGTGCTGGGTGGAAAAATTATGTGAAAACTTGGATTTCATAACTGGTTGACCCTCCTTTGGCAGCAATAACCCCGCAATAATATGTTGTCTTCTCAGACTATTCAAATCCCACCATCAATAAACAGCTTATGAAGCTCTATTAGCCGATAGATCACATATTGAAAACAAATAATCTGAACTGAAAACTCACACATATTTTGGAATTTCTATGCATCCTTGACAATTGCTAATCAATATCCAAAAACAGCACACATTTTTTTCTGCAAACCTGCACATGATCTTCTTCTCTCATTTGTGGCATCAATGTGGGGGGTTATGTCAGGGGAAATGGTGTTGCAGTAGTCTAGTGTGTGGTGAGGGTATAAACTGGGGAGTTTTGTGTTCATATTGCCCTAAAAAAGGGAACCGGACCGCGGAATTCAAGCGAACCGAACTCAGACCACCTCTCGAGATGGTGTGTTTGTGTGTGTTTGTGAGTGCATGCTCAGTAGTAGAGTTGGGACAAAATAAGTAGAGTGAACCGTGAATTATTCTACAGTACATAATGATATGGTTGGGACAGTAGTTTACAACATGATTGACATGATAGTTTAGTGTGTGACAGGCCTTAACAATTCCCATTACACAGGGTGCACAATGTGCAGGCTTTAGTTTCAACCCATCTCTAGCTAAATCTTGTCCACATGAATAGGTGCTGTGCAAGTAGCGTGCAGTTTGAACCCGCTTCAATATGCTTTGTGTTGTAGTCACGATAGACAAATATATACAGTACTAATCAAACGTTTGGACACACCTACTCATTCCAAGGTTTTTCTTTATTTTTACTATTTTCTACATTGTAAAATAATAGTGAATAGATAAAAAATATGAAATAGCACATATGGAATCATATAGTAACCATAAAAGTGTTAAACAAATCAACATATATTTTATATCTGAGATTCTTCAAAGTAGCCACTATGACATATTTGCACACTCCTGGAATTCTCTCAACCAGCTTCTTGAGGTAGTCACCAGGAATGCATTTCAATTAACAAGATTGCCTTTTTAAAAGTTAATCTGTGGAATTTCTTTCCTTCTTAGTTCATTTGAGCCAATCAGTTGTGTTGTGGCAAGGTAGGGTTGGTATCCAGAAGATAGCCCTATTTGGTAAATGACCGAGTCCATATTATGGCAAGAACAGCTCAAATAAGCAAAGAGAAACAACAGTCCATTACTTTAAGACACGAAGGTCATTCAATCCGGATGATTCCAAGAACAGTCGCAAAAACCATCAAGTGCTATGATGAAACTGGCTCTCATGAGGACTGCCACGTGAAAGGAAGAGTTACCTCTGCTGCATAAGATAAGTTAATTTGAGTTACCAGCCTCAGAAATTGCAGCCCAAATAAATGCTTCACAGAGTTCAAGTAACAGACACATCTCAACATCAACATTTCAGAGGAGACTGCATGAATCAGGCCTCCATGGTCAAATTGCTGCAAAGAAACCACTACTAAAGGACACCAATAAGAAGAAGAGACTTGCTTAGGTCAAGAAACATGAGCTGGTGACACTGATTTATTTAGAATTCAAGGCACACTTAACCAGCATGGCTACCACAGCATTCTGCAGCGATACACCATCCCATCTGGTTTGCGCTTAGTGGGACTATCATTTGTTTTCAACAGAACAATGACCCAACACACCTCCAGGCTGTGTAAGGGTTATTTGATCAAGAAGGAGAGTGATGGAGTGCTGCATCAGATGACCTGGCCTCCACAATCACCCGACCTCAACCCAATTGAGATGGTTTGGGATGAGTTGGACCACAGAGTAAAGGAAACGCAGTCAACAAGTGTTCAGCATATGTGGCAACTCCTTCAAACTATTGGAAAAGCATTCCAGGTGAAGCTGGTTGAGAGAACGCCAAGAGTGTGCAAAGGCGAAGGGTGGCTACTTTGAAGAATATAAAATCAAAAATATATTTGGATTTATTTAACACTTTTTTGGTTACTACATGATTCCATATATGTTATTTCATAGTTGTGATGTCTTCACTATTATTCTACAATTTAGAAAAAATTAAGAAAAACCCTTGAATGAGTAGGTGTGTAAGGGTTTTCCTGTGGTGAATTAGAGGCGGACCAAAATGCGGCGTGGTGGTTATTCATGTTTAATGAAAAAACGATAAACACGAACACTACAAAACAATAAACGTGGAAAACCAAAAACAGCCCTATCTGGTGCAAACACAGAGACAGGAACAATCACCCACAAACACACAGTGAAACCCAGGCTACCTAAGTATGATTCTCAATCAGAGACAACTAATGACACCTGCCTTTGATTGAGAACCATACTAGGCCGAAACATAGAAATACCCAAAACCTAGAAAAACAAACATAGACTGCCCACCCAACTCACGACCTGACCATACTAAATAAATACAAAACAAAGGAAATAAAGGTCAGAACGTGACAGTACCCCCCCCCCCCCCCCCCAAAGGTGCGGACTCCGGCCGCAAAACCTTAACCTATAGGGGAGGGTCTGGGTGGGCGTCTGTCCGCGGCGGCGGCTCTGGTGCTGGACGTGGCCCCCACTTCACCATAGTCTTAGTCTGACTTATTGTCCGCTTCCGTGGCCTCCTAACCATGGCGACCCATCTCAATGGACAGAGGGGCGGCAGCTCGGGACAGAGGGGCGGCAGCTCGGGACAGAGGGGCGGCAGCTCGGGACAGAGGGGCGGCTGCTCGGGACAGAGGGGCGGCTGCTCGGGACAGAGGGGCGGCTGCTCGGGACAGAGGGGCGGCTGCTCGGGACAGAGGGGCTCTGGCGCCTCAGGGCTGAGGGGCTCTGGCGCCTCAGGGCTGACTGGCGGCACTGGCGGCCCCTGGTGGCCCCTGGCTGACTGGCGGCCCCTGGCTGACTGGCGGCACTGGCGGCCCCTGGCTGACTGGCGGCACTGGCGGCCCCTGGCGGCACTGGCGGCACTGGCGGCCCCTGGCTGACTGGCGGCACTGGCGGCCCCTGGCTGACTGGCGGCAATGGCGGCCCCTGGCAGCACTGGCGGCACTGGCGGCACTGGCGGCCCCTGGCTGACTGGCGGCACTGGCGGCCCCTGGCTGACTGGCGGCCCCTGGCTGACTGGCGGCCCCTGGCGGCCCCTGGCTGACTGGCGGCACTGGCGGCCCCTGGCTGACTGGCGGCACTGGCGGCCCCTGGCTGACTGGCGGCACTGGCGGCTCCTGGCAGGCTGGCGGCACTGGCGGCGCTGGGCAGACTGGCGGCACTGGACTGACGGGCGGCTCAGGCGGCGCTGGGCAGACGGGCGGCTCAGGCGGCGCTGGGCAGACGGGCGGCTCAGGCGGCGCTGGGCAGACGGGCGGCTCAGGCGGCGCTGGGCAGACGGGCGGCTCAGGCGGCGCTGGGCAGACGGGCGGCTCAGGCGGCGCTGGGCAGACGGGCGGCTCAGGTGGCGCTGGGCAGACGGGTGGCTCAGGCGGCGCTGGGCAGACGGGCGGCACTGGCGGCACTGGCGGCACTGGCGGCCCCTGGCTGACTGGCGGCACTGGCGGCCCCTGGCTGACTGGCGGCCCCTGGCTGACTGGCGGCACTGGCGGCCCCTGGCTGACTGGCGGCACTGGCGGCCCCTGGCTGACTGGCGGCACTGGCGGCACTGGCGGCTCCTGGCAGGCTGGCGGCACTGGCGGCGCTGGGCAGACTGGCGGCACTGGACTGACGGGCGGCTCAGGCGGCGCTGGGCAGACGGGCGGCTCAGGCGGCGCTGGGCAGACGGGCGGCTCAGGCGGCGCTGGGCAGACGGGCGGCTCAGACGGCGCTGGGCAGATGGGCGGCTCAGGCGGCGCTGGGCAGACGGGTGGCTCAGGCGGCGCTGGGCAGACGGGTGGCTCAGGCGGCACTGGGCAGACGGGTGGCTCAGGCGGCGCTGGGCAGACGGGTGGCTCAGATGGCGCTGCGCAGACGGGAAGCTCCGGCAACGCTGGAGAGGAAGGCTCTGGCAGCG
This sequence comes from Oncorhynchus mykiss, assembly GCF_057628025.1. Classification (NCBI taxonomy): domain Eukaryota; kingdom Metazoa; phylum Chordata; class Actinopteri; order Salmoniformes; family Salmonidae; genus Oncorhynchus; species Oncorhynchus mykiss. The sequence goes on from NC_143043.1 coordinate 35,408,561, forward strand.
CTGGACTAAGGAGCTCTGGCGCCTCTGGAATGAGGGGCTCTTGCGCCTCTGGAATGAGGGGCGGGAGCTCTGGCAGCGCCGAACAGGCGGGAGACTCCGGCAGCACTGGAGAGGAGGAAGGCTCCGGCAGCGCTGGACAGGAGGAAGGCTCCGGCAACGCTGGAGAGGAGGGAGCCCCTGTAAGGATGGTCCGGAGAGACAGCCTGGTGCGGGGGGCTGCCACCGGAGGGCTGGTGCGTGGAGGTAGTGACGGATAGACCGGGCCGTGCAGGCGCACTGGAGCTCTTGAGCACCGAGCCTGCCCAACCTTACCAGGTTGAATGCTCCCGGTCGTCCTGCGAGTGCGGCGAGGTGGAATAGCCCGCACTGGGCTATGCAGGCGAACCGGGGACACCATGCGCAAGGCTGGTGCCATGTAAGCCGGCCCAAGGAGACGCACTGGGGACCAGATGCGTAGAGCCGGCTTCATGGCACTTGGCTCAATGCTCACTCTAGCCCGGCCGATACGCGGAGCTGGTATGTACCGCACCGGGCTATGCACCCGCACTGGGGACACCATGTGCTCCACAGCATAACACGGTGCCTGCCCGGTCTCTCTCGCCCCCCGGTAAGCACAGGAAGTTGGCGCAGGTCTCCTACCTGGCTTCGCCACACTTCCTGTGTGCCTCCCCCAAGAAATGTTTGGGGCTGACTCTCGGGCTTCCATCCGCTCTGCCGTGCTAGCTCCTCATAATGCCGCCTCTCTGCTTTAGCTGCCTCCAGCTCGGCTTTGGGGCGGCAATATTCCCCTGGCTCTGCCCAGGGTCCTTTCCCGTCTAGAATGTCCTCCCAAGTCCATTTCTCCAAGTAGTGCAGCCTCTCCCACTGCTGCTGCTGCTGCTCCTGCTGCTGCTGCCTCTGTTCCTTCTCCTGCTGCTGCTTTTGCCGTTGCCCGTTACCACGCCGCTTGGTCCTGTTGTGGTGGGTGATTCTGTAAGGGTTTTCCAGTGGTGAATTAGAGGCGGACCAAAGCGCAGCGTGGTTGTTTTGATTCGTGTTTTAATCAATCACTTCACATGAACAAACTAACAAAAACAAGAAATGTGAAAACTCAAAACAGTCCTATCTGGTGCAAACACAGAGACAGGAACAATCACCCACAAACACACAGTGAAACCCAGGCTACCTAAGTATGATTCTCAATCAGAGACAACTAATGACACCTGCCTCTGATTAAGAACCATACTAGGCCGAAACATAGAAATACCCCAAAACATAGAAAAACAAACATAGACTGCCCACCCAACTCACGCCCTGACCATACCAAATAAATACAAAACAAAGGAAATAAAGGTCAGAACGTGACAAGGTGTGTCAATTTTCTTTACTGGTACTATATATATAGTGCCTTGCGAAAGTATTCGGCCCCCTTGACCTTTTGCCACATTTCAGGCTTCAAACATAAAGATATAAAACTGTATTTTTTTGTGAAGAATCAAAAACAAGTGGGGCACAATCATGAAGTGGAACGACATTTATTGGATATTTCAAACTTTTTTAACAAATCAAAAACTGAAAAATTGGGCGTGCAAAATTATTCAGCCCCCTTAAGTTAATACTTTGTAGCGCCACCTTTTGATGCGATTACAGCTGTAAGTCGCTTGGGGTATGTCTCTATCAGTTTTGCACATCGAGAGACTGAAATTTTTTCCCATTCCTCCTTGCAAAACAGCTCGAGCTCAGTGAGGTTGGATGGAGAGCATTTGTGAACAGCAGTTTTCAGTTCTTTCCACAGATTCTCGATTGGATTCAGGTCTGGACTTTGACTTGGCCATTCTAACACCCGGATATGTTTATTTTTGAACCATTCCATTGTAGATTTTGCTTTATGTTTTGGATCATTGTCTTGTTGGAAGACAAATCTCCGTCCCAGTCTCAGGTCTTTTGCAGACTCCATCAGGTTTTCTTCCAGAATGGCCCTGTATTTGGCTCCATCCATCTTCCCATCAATTTTAACCATCTTCCTTGTCCCTGCTGAAGAAAAGCAGGCCCAAACCATGATGCTGCCACCACCATGTTTGACAGTGGGGATGGTGTGTTCAGCTGTGTTGCTTTTACGCCAAACATAACGTTTTGCATTGTTGCCAAAAAGTTCAATTTTCGTTTCATCTGACCAGAGCACCTTCTTCCACATGTTTGGTGTGTCTCCCAGGTGGCTTGTGGCAAACTTTAAACAACACTTTTTATGGATATCTTTAAGAAATGGCTTTCTTCTTGCCACTCTTCCATATTGGCCAGATTTGTGCAATATACGACTGATTGTTGTCCTATGGACAGAGTCTCCCACCTCAGCTGTAGATCTCTGCAGTTCATCCAGAGTGATCATGGGCCTCTTGGCTGCATCTCTGATCAGTCTTCTCCTTGTATGAGCTGAAAGTTTAGAGGGACGGCCAGGTCTTGGTAGATTTGCAGTGGTCTGATACTCCTTCCATTTCAATGTTATCGCTTGCACAGTGCTCCTTGGGATGTTTAAAGCTTGGGAAATATTTTTGTATCCAAATCCGGCTTTAAACTTCTTCACAACAGTATCTCGGACCTGCCTGGTGTGTTCCTTGTTCTTCATGATGCTCTCTGCGCTTTTAACGGACCTCTGAGTCTATCACAGTGCAGGTGCATTTATACGGAGACTTGATTACACACAGGTGGATTGTAGGATTGTATTTATCATCATTAGTCATTTAGGTCAACATTGGATCATTCAGAGATCCTCACTGAACTTCTGGAGAGAGTTTGCTGCACTGAAAGTAAAGGGGCTGAATAATTTTGCACGCCCAATTTTTCAGTTTTTGATTTGTTAAAAAAGTTTGAAATATCCAATAAATGTCGTTCCACTTCATGATTGTGTCCCACTTGTTGTTGATTCTTCACAAAAAAAATACAGTTTTATATCTTTATGTTTGAAGCCTGAAATGTGGCAAAAGGTCGCAAAGTTCAAGGGGGCCGAATACTTTCGCAAGGCACTGTAGTTAAGCAAACTTTTCTATGCATGTTGTTAACCAGCACCTCAAGAACAAGATCCTAAGTAACAATTGATTGCAGTTCCCTGTGTAACATTAATATGAGTAACATCACTGCCTGGTATGGCAACTGCTCAGCATCTGACCGTAAGGTGCTACAGATGTTAATGCGTACGGCCCAATACATCAATGGGGCCAAGCTTCCTGCCATCCAGTCCTACATACTAGGCGGTGTCAGAGGAAGGCCCAAAGAAGTGCCAAAGACTCCAGTCACCTAAGTCATAGACTGTTGAACAACTAATCAAATGGTCACCCGGACTATTTGCATTGACACCCCTCCCATTAGTTTTTACAGTGCCGCTACTCACTGTTTATTATCTAAGCACAGTCACTTTACCCCTACCTACTGTACATGTAAAATGACCTCAACTAACCTGTACCCTGCACATTGATTCGGTACTGGTACCCCCTGTATATAGCCTCATTATTGTTATTCTATTGTGTTATTTGATTACATTGTTTAAATGTTTTCTTTTCTTTTCTTTTGTAAACATTTTCTTAACTCTATTTTATTAAAACGGCATTGTCGGTTAAGTGCTTGTAAGTAAGCAGTTCACGGTAAGATCTACCTGTTGTATTCGGCGCATGTGACAAATAAAATGTGATTTGATCAATATTGCTACATGTTCTCTTTTTTTTTTTTTTACAAGAAAGGTTTAATGTCTCTGAATGTCCATTACATTATGTTTTTATATTAGTTACGTTCACACAAGGTCTTTCAGGTGAATAGGTCTTCGGATGGCCCTACCAGGCCTTGTGTGGGGAGTGTTGATTACATCAAGAGGTGTTTGACCTGAGATGTTTGGATCTTATTGTTGAGGTGCAGCGTCCACCTCTAGGTTGTGTTCTGCACCCTGCTGGGCATCAGCTGGTGCTCTGTTTACTGGCTATGTGCCAGGCTCCTCAACAGTGAGGAAATCCTCTATTTCTCTGCTCTTCCTCAGGCGTTTCCTGTTTCTCCTGAAGACTTGTCCCTGTCCTGTCTTCACCTCGTAGGACCTTTGTGCCACAGGTCTGACTACTGTGGCTCTCTGCCACCACTGTTTCTGTCCTGTGAGTGGTTGAACTCTCACCCTGTCATCTTGTTGCAGCACTGTTAGTTCCTTAGCAGAGGTGTCGTAGTGCTTTGCCTGTCTCTGCTGTCTTTCTTTGAACTTCTCCTGCTGACAGTTTGTCATCACCGGTCTAAGTAGATTTTCACTCATTACCAGTAGTGTCTTTGTATCTCTCCCCATGAGCGCCATTACAGGCCTGCTGTATGTTCCTTGTGATGGGTATTTCTGTGATCCAACATGGGCAGGTATGGGTCAGTGCTCTCTTTCCTTTTGCCATTAGTCTTTTGGCTATTTTCACAGTCAATTCCACTTTCTCATTACTTTGCGTGTATTCTGGAGATTGTGTTTTGTGGTTAAAGTCGCAAGCCTTGCTGAAAGAGTACTGGGGGCCATTGTCTGAGTAAAGGATGTCACGTATCCCATAGCGTGCAAAGTGTGTTTTAGGTTTTGGAATGACCTTTTTCGACTGTGTTTTCTCCAAATGGTCCACTTCCCAAAAGTTTGAGAGGTATTCAACTGTGACCATGTAGTCTCTGTCGTTGAAGTGGAACAGGTCGATCCCTATCTTTTCCCCAGGGAGCTTTGGTGCTTCGTGTGGCCTCAGCATCTCTTTCTGCTGCTTCACACCCCATGCAGTGCAGGTGCTACATTGTTCCATTCATGCCTGGCCAGTAGACACACTTGCGAGCTCTTCTCAGACATCCCTCAATTCCTGTGTGAGGAATGGATTCTCTGCATTGTCTCTGACCTGAGGGCAGCAGGCACAAGGACTCGTTCACCTCTGAAGATAACAACATTTTGCACACTCGGCTCATCTCTGGGAATTTTTGGAACCTCTTCATGCCAAACACCACTGAAAACAGCTCCTTCTCTATCTGTGCATACCCTTTTTCAGTCGGTCAGGGCTCTGCTGGCATATACTATTGGTTGTCCTCCCTGCATCAAGGCTGCTCCTAACCCACTGTCTGAAGCATCACATTGTAGTACAAGCTGTTCTGTTGGGTTGTAGCATTTCAGCACAGGGGTCTGTGCAATGGTATCCCTGATTTTCTTGAAAGCCAGCTTGTGTCTCTCTGACCACTCCCACAGTGAGTCCTTATGTGTTAGCTGCAGCAGTGGCTCACAGATCTCCATGGCGTGGCTGCAGAACTTGGCTAGGTAGTGTACCATGCTCAGGAAGCGCTGCACCCCCTGCACATCTGTAGGCCTAGGCATCTGTCTGATGGCTGTCACTTTTCCTGGGTCCACTTTCAACCCCTCTGATGTTAGCAGGGGGGCAATGTAGGGCACTTCCTTCAGCCTGAGCTGCAGCTTCTCCGGATTCAGCTTGATATTGAGCTTCCTGCATCTGTCCAGGAGCATTCTCAGGTTCTTGTCATGGTCTAGAGTCGCTGCTTCATCGTTGTTTCCTTCTCCCACAATCAGGATGTCATCTGCAATGATTTTGACTCCTGGAAGACCTTACATTGCCTGGTTCAACTTCCTCTGAAACATTTCTGGGGCTAGATTGATTTCCATTGTTATGCGCAGCCAATTGTAGCGTCCCATGGGAGAAGAGAACGTGGTGAGATAGCTGGATTCATACTCCAGTTCCACATGCCAAAATCAGTTTTTCACATCACAAACAGAGAACAAAGGTGCTCTGTTCAGGTCTGGCAGCACATCTTCAATAGTGGGAAGTGGGTAATGGCTCCTCTAGAGCGCCTAGAGAGGTTTTAGATCAATATACACTCTTAGTTTTTCAGATGGTTTCTGCACTACAATCAGGCTGCTAATCCAATCTGTGCTTTTCTCAACTGATTTGATCATCCTTCTTTTCTCTAGACCAACAAGCTCCTCTTCGGGTGGTTTATATAGTGCTGCTGGCACTCTTCTCTTTGGCAGCTGGACAGGCCTCACTCGCTCATCCATTTCCAGCTTCAGTTTGCCGGGTAAGCAGCCGTCTCCCTGGAATACATCAGCATAATCCTATTTTATTTGCTCTTTATTCCAGGATCCTGTTGTTTTCTCGATGGCCAGGATGTTGTGATGCTGCACTGTAATCAACTCTATTGTATGGATAGCCTTAATGCCTAGAATGGGCATGTGCACGTTATTGTTGACTACGATGAACTCAACTCTGTAGGTTTTCTTATTACGTGGATTGATCACTGTAAGTGTACACTTCCCCAGAGTACTCTTGTTATACATCACCAATACCTGCCTGCAGGGCTATAGGGGACTGTCTTTTGTGAGGTTTGCAGGGATAACATTACAACTAGCACCACAATCTTGCTGAAATCTGACTTACTTTTGTCGACCAGCATGGTTGTTAAGAGAGCTGCATTGGGGTCTGAGGTTTTCTCCTGAACCACATTGATGCTCTCTGACTTTGGCCCTAGTGTGATGCAGAGAACATCCTCACCGCTATCTGAGTCAGCTGACACATTTTCCATTGCCAGGACTCTGTTTCTCTTGCATTTTTGTAAACTGTAGAGATTGTTTTATCACAGAATTTATGCATATGCAGGGCATTTTTCATTTTTTCTCATGTGTCTGTCCACAGTATCTGCATTGTATAATGCTCTGTCCCTCTGTAGGGTCTCCTCTCCTTCTGTCCCTCTGTAGGGTCTCCTCTCCCTCTTGGTCCCTCTGTAGAGTCTCCTCTCCCTCTCGGTCTCTCTGTAGGGTCTCCTCTCCCTCTCGGTCCCTCTGTAGGGTCTCCTCTCCCTCTCGGTCCCTCTGTAGGGTCTCCTCTCCCTCTGTCTCTCTGTAGGTTCTCCTCTCCCTCTGTCCCTCTGTAGGGTCTCCTCTCCCTCTGTCCCTCTGTAGGGTCTCCTCTCCCTCTTGGTCCGTCTGTAGGGTCTCCTCTCCCTCTCGGTCCCTCTGTAGGGTCTCCTCTCCCTCTGTCCCTCTGTAGGGTCTTCTCTCCCTCTCGGTCCCTCTGTAGGGTCTCCTCTCCCTCTGTCCCTCTGTAGGGTCTCCTCTCCCTCTCGGTCCCTCTATAGGGTCTCCTCTCCCTCTCGGTCCCTCTGTAGGGTCTCCTCTCCCTCCTGGTCCCTCTGTAGGGTCTCCTCTCCCTCTGTCCCTCTGTAGGGTCTCCTCTCCCTCTCGGTCCCTCTGTAGGGTCTCCTCTCCCTCTGTCCCTCTGTAGGGTCTCCTCTCCCTCTTGGTCCGTCTGTAGGGTCTCCTCTCCCTCTGTCCCTCTGTAGGGTCTCCTCTCCCTCTGTCCCTCTGTAGGGTCTCCTCTCCCTCTTGGTCCGTCTGTAGGGTCTCCTCTCCCTCTGTCCCTCTGTAGGGTCTCCTCTCCCTCTGTCCCTCTGTAGGGTCTCCTCTCCCTCTCGGTCCCTCTGTAGGGTCTCCTCTCCCTCTGTCCCTCTGTAGGGTCTCCTCTCCCTCTCGGCCCCTCTGTAGGGTCTCCTCTCCCTCTCGGGCTCTCTGTGTGTTACTGCATGCACTGCTACAGGGCCCTACACATTTATGACTTTAGCTCTCTGTCTGGACAGTTCTGCAGCTCTTCCAATCTGCATGCATTTCTCTAAGCTGAGATCAGTCTCTCTGAGTAAGTGCTCTCTTAAGTGTGGGTCACACGTGCCACACACAATCCTGTCCCTGATAAGAGAGTCTGTGATTACTCCAAAGTTGCAGGTGGCCACTAGAGTACTCAATTCAGTGAGATATTTGTCTAAACTCTCATCTTGGCCATGACTGCGCATGAACAAATTAGATCTCCCAATTGTTTTCATTTTTCTTGGGATCACAAAATGCATCCAGTGCTGTAATTACTCCTCAACAAAGAGAAAGTATTTTGTATAGCCCACACAGCGGGTCTCACAAATCTCTCTGCTTTTTCCCCAATGAGATAATACAGTAGCTTCACTTTGTAGTCATCAGGTTTTTCTCCCATTGTAAGAGCCATGTACAAATTTAATTCCTCTATTCATCTTTTCTAGGTAAGTGCTAAATTGCAATCATCAGTATTTTTTCCCCTGGAGGTTTCAGTGCATTTTCCATAGCAATTTATTTGTGGAATGAAATGTTAGCTACTTACGAATCTGCTTCTGTCCCATAGCCAGTTAGCTTTAGCATCACTCACTATAGCCAGCTAGCGTTGACGTTCGGCTCGATGACTAGCTTGTAAACGCGGCACTTGTCCAAACTATTATTTACTATTTTACACCTAGGATTACTATACATAACTTTAACCCATTTTATAAGAGATTCTCCAACATTAAAATATTCCAGGCATTTATATATATTCTACATTGTAGAATAATAGTGAATAACTTAAAACTAGGAAATAACACATAAGGAATCATGTAGTAACCAAAAAAGTGTTGCACAAATCAAAATATATTTTAGATGTTAGATTCTTTAGAGTAGCCACCGTTTGCCTTGATGAAAGCTTTGCACAATCTTGCAAAGTATGCCATTCCATAAGTGCAGCATTTATTTTTCAACTTGAATCAATGAGCCCAATCAGTCCTCCATGACAACAAAATCATAAACAACAGAGTAGGGCTGGCTAATAAGTCCTTAATTTTGGGGTTATGCTCAGGTAGAACAATTTGGCTAATCTATACTTTCATATTTCCAAGTCCTATTCTTGAAGATCAAGGGGTATAACATTTATTGAAATGACTGGAATTCTGATAGACTTTGGTTTTTAATATAAAGATATAATTTAATTGTATTATTATATGTAGTAGAAAGTGATGGGTTAGAAGAAGTCTATATAACCAACTCATAAATTAAAATGTAACATCCATATACGGCCACTATGTAAACTTTAACATTGATTTATCCTTCAATAGATGTCTTTCTAATCTAAAAGTAAAGGAATTGAATCAGATTACGTTACTGAGTTTGGGTAATCCAAAAGTTACGTTACTGATTACAATTTTATACAGGTAACTTGTAACTGTAATGGATTACATTTAGAAAGTAACATACCCAACCCTTCTCCACTGGTATGCCATTCAGCCCTGGAGTTTTCCCAGACTTAAAGGCTTTAATTGCACCAAGAAGTTCCTCCTATGTAAGACGTAACCTGTGTGGGTGTATTTTATTTATTAGGATCCACATTAGCGAAAATAGACATTACAGACAAAATACTTTACAATTTACATACATTGAGAAAGAGAGAGAGAGAGAGAGTGTGAGTGAGTGAGTGAGTGAGTGAATGAGTGGGCTTCTAGGTTGAGGGTCAGTGAGGTGGCCCACCCCTCTGTATTGGAAATCGCATCTCACGCATGACTGTGGGATTATTTAGGATGATGGGACAGTATTGTGACAGCTTCGCGGGCGTGTACACACACACTATTGCATACACACACTATCGCATACACACATGCACACATGAATACATACACAACCACATTCTCACATAATCACACAAATGAACACGAAACACACACATCCCTTCGGATTGTGATTGTTATTCAGCAATGTGTACTAACAAGATCATAGACAGACTTATCACAGCTCTGTGTTGTTGTGTGTGTGTGTGTGTGTGTGTGTGTGTGTGTGTGTGTGTGTGTGTGTGTGTGTGTGTGTGTGTGTGTGTGTGTGTGTGTGTGTGTGTGTGTGTGTGTGTGTGTGTGTGTGCTACATGTTGCATAACTCAAATATAAGTACAGTGGACATGGAGCATGACAGGACTCAAGGGTATGTGTGCTATCCAGCACAGAGAATAGATTCAGCTTAGCCCAGGTCTAAGAACTTCCAAAGGCTAATGGAGCCTTGAAGCCCAGGGCTAAGGGAGTTTTGAAAGTGTAACAACCCGGTGGGGGACAAAATGGCGCCGTAGAGAGAACACTGTGTTTCAGCGAGCTCCCGTGGCATTCGTAAATTTATATTTTTACATTAATCTCCTAGCTTGAAAAAGTGGTAGAATTGGCTAAATAAGTTATCCTATAATGAGTCTTGACGGCTATTTCGCAAAAATCTCCAACAACATGCCCAACAGAACTACTAAGAAGTCGACCAAAACCACCACCCCTGTGGATGTGCATGAGGAGCTAGCTAACGTTAGCGAATCTAACACCCTTGCGGATCCAGGCACAATGGACCTGGTGATTCAAAAGATGACTGATAACATTACTAAAGTGATCGATGCTAAGATAAGAACGGTCTTGGAAGCAATAGCAGTCCATTCAGCTGAACTACAGAGGGTTGTGAAACGTGTTGTTGAGGCGTACGGAAGAATTGCTGCAGTGGAAACTTCAACTACATCTATGGACGCTAAGATAAAAGCACTTGAGAAACAGGTGTGCGAAATGGCGGAGCACATTTACGACTTGGATAATCGAGGACGCAGATGCAATATTTGTGTTGTGGGACTCCCGGAAAATTCTGAAGGGACACGTTCAGTAAAATTCTTTGAGGAATGGATCCCTGGCTACCTACAAATGGACACTAAGGCTGGTCGTGTGAAGCTGGACAGAGCCCATCGCTCTCAAGCACCGATACCCGGTCCCAATCAGTGCCCACGGCCGGCCAGTGGTTATAAAGTTCCACAACTTCACCGACAAGCAGCGCGTCATGGACGCGGCTAGAAACATCGGCTCTGATGGTAGTCAACGTAAAAGTCCAAAGGTCTCATTCTTCAATGATTATTCCACTGCGGTTGTACGAAGACGCAAAGCGTTTGATGAGGCGAAGGCTCGACTCAGGAGAATGAAGATGGACTACGCACTGCTGTACCCGGCCACATTGAAAATTATGGTCAACGGATCGCCTAAAAAGCTCTACACACCTGAAGAGGCTGCTGCGTTTATTGACTCTCTCGGGTAAATAACTTTAAGCTGCACCTCAGCAGCATTGGATAACTTTGTTTATTTTTAGTTGAATCTGATCATGAAACAGTGACGTGAGTCCTCACGTACTCCGGCTCAGTAATATTCGTATCTTTATTATTTTTATTGCTAAAGTAATAGCCGCTATAGCTCAGGCTGAGATATGTGTGAATCCATATTGGTGCCCAGGCTTGGTTTTAGGTGGAAGAGCCTCAATCTTCTTCTATTGATTTTCATTTCCATATATATAAAGGATGAGGCTATTGAGCGGCAATGCGGACTTAAGAGTCTACATTGGAGAGTTGAAATCCCCTGCATGTTAGCTAGTGGGAAAACCCCCTTTTGGATCGTTACATGTTTAATTTTTGGGTTTAGTATAGTTCGAGTTCAGGGTTCATATCGTTTGTTTATGCTCGGTGAGATAGAGGAGAGTTCAACACATGGAAAAAGGTACCACCCCACTTTTACAGTAGGATCCAGTCTGGATATTGAATGGTCAAGACACAATGGCAAGTAACGGACTGCGTGTATGTACATGGAACATTAGAGGGAGCCATAACCCCATTAAAAGGAAGAAGGTATTGTCTTTTTTGAAAAAATAAAATATTGATATTGCCCTGTTGCAAGAAACTCATTTGGATGATAAGGAGCACCTGAAATTACAACAAGGGGGGTTTGGTCAAGTGTTTTTCTCATCATTTACATCCAGAAGTAGAGGTGTAGCAATTCTGGTGAAAAATAACTTACCACTTAAGGTCTTGAATTGTGTGAAAGATACATTTTTTTTGATTTTTTATTTTCACCTTTATTTAACCAGGTAGGCTAGTTGAGAACAAGTTCTCATTTGCAACTGCGACCTGGCCAAGATAAGGCATAGCAGTGTGAACAGACAACACAGAGTTACACATGGAGTAAACAATTAACAAGTCACTAACACAGTAGAAAAAATGGGAGTCTATATATACATTGTGTGCAAAAGGCATGAGAAGGTAGGCAAATAATTACAATTATGCAGATTAACACTGGAGTGATAAATGATCAGATGGTTATGTAAAGGTAGAGATATTGGTGTGCAAAAGAGCAGAAAAATAAATAAATAAAAACAGTATGGGGATGAGGTAGGTGAAAATGGGTGGGCTATTTACCAATAGACTATGTACAGCTGCAGCGATCGGTTAGCTGCTCAGATAGCAGATGTTTGAAGTTGGTGAGGGAGATAAAAGTCTCCAACTTCAGCGATTTTTGCAATTCGTTCCAGTCACAGGCAGCAGAGAACTGGAATGAAAGGCGGCCAAATGAGGTGTTGGCTTTAGGGATGATCAGTGAGATACACCTGCTGGAGCGCGTGCTACGGATGGGTGTTGCCATCGTAACCAGTGAACTGAGATAAGGCGGAGCTTTACCTAGCATGGACTTGTAGATGACCTGGAGCCAGTGGGTCTGGCGACGAATATGTAGCGAGGGCCAGCCGACTAGAGCATACAAGTCGCAGTGGTGGGTGGTATAAGGTGCTTTAGTGACAAAACGGATGGCACTGTGATAAACTGCATCCAGTTTGCTGAGTAGAGTGTTGGAAGCAATTTTGTAGATGACATCGCCGAAGTCGAGGATCGGTAGGATAGTCAGTTTTACTAGGGTAAGTTTGGCGGCGTGAGTGAAGGAGGCTTTGTTGCGGAATAGAAAGCCGACTCTTGATTTGATTTTCGATTGGAGATGTTTGATATGGGTCTGGAAGGAGAGTTTAGAGTCTAGCCAGACACCTAGGTACTTATAGATGTCCACATATTCAAGGTCGGAACCATCCAGGGTGGTGATGCTGGTCAGGCGTGCGGGTGCATTTGGTCGCTTTGTTATAATTAATGGTACTTTACAAGGGCAGAACATTTCTATAATGAATATTTACTTCCCCCCTGCTCACCCCCCTGATTTCCTCACTAAGGTATTTCTAGACTTTTCAGAATTAAACTCGGACACTGCAGTGGTTGGAGGAGATTTTAACTGCTTGTTGAACCCCCTTATTGATAGGTTTCCCAGCGGTATAGCTCCACTCTCTCCTCAAGCTAAGTCACTTAAAGCTATTTGTGATGATCTGGGGTATGCGGATGTCTGGAGAGCTTTTCATCCCTCCAACAGAAAGTGGAATAACCCCAACTTTTAGCCCAGGGCTTAGCCGGACCTGCTCCAGATTAGGGTTAGTAGTACCGACTTTTAGATTCCCCCCCCCTGGAAATCACCCAAGACAGCCAGTGTGGCCCTGGGGTTTGGTCTAGTGGTTACTGCCAACGCCTTTGTTGTATGGGACATCAATATGATCGAGTGTTGGATTGAATCCCCGTCCCACCGCTATTCCCACACACAACCTTCTCTTTCTATTACCTGGCTGCTTCTACTCTCTTCATCCTCTTCAGGGAACACGTGTGAGCCGACCTTTAACCCTGGTTTAGCGTTAATCCTTGGGTTAACAAATGCCTGTGTGCAAGGAGGGTAAACTAGCCCTGGGACAGTTTTAGCCTGGGTTAAAGAGATTGAGAAGGAGGTAGCGTCTGTAAGGAAGGAGAAAGGAGGGAGAAAGAGAGGGGAGGACAGAGGGAGAGGAAGGAATATCTAACCTCAATGACCTCTTACCCCTGCTATCGACTTGTTGCTAGTACCCAGTGTATATAGCCAAGTTATCATTACTCCTTGTGTTATTATTTTTCTATTATTTAACATCGTTTCTCTCTGCATTGTTGGGAAGGGCCCATAACTAAGCATTTTACTGTTATTCAACACCTGTTGTTTGTGAATGTGTGACAAATACAACTTGATTTGATTTGAAGGGAGTAAAGAAGGAGATGGAGTGACAGAAGGAGAGAGGGGGAGAGAAGGAGAGGATAATGACACATCACAGGGACCATGAGCTCATAGCACAGACAAAGAGGAAACCGTGGGGGCCACTTTATACTGACATCTCAAAAAATACTATGAGTCACACACAGTACAGGACTCTGGCTTTACCACTGAATGTTTGATAATAATAACTACTGAGTACGAGTATGATGACACAGACGGTTTGTGTGTGTGTTTGTGTGTGTGTGTGTCTAGACAATTTATAGTTGACCATGATAGGTTGACCGGCCTGACTCCTAGAGAACCAACTTCAATCACTCGTAGACCAGTCAGAACACTGTCTATGTGGAAGCTCATCTGTATAAAATAATGGAGCCTGCTCCATGTTGGCTTGATGAACTATGTTTTTTTGTGTAAAAATATTTCAGATTTCACAGACTGTCTCACATACCATAACCTAGTTGTAGTGTTAGTAATCTAAAGACATCTGTTCCCTATACTGTCATCTTCACACTTAGTCTCGGCCCATGAAATATCCACACACACAAGGATGGACCGCTTCACTGACCCTCAACCTAGAATTATATCTTACACACACACACACACGCGTGCACACATGCTTACGCACACACGCATCCACACACACATATGTCCTTCAGCCCCTCATGTTGCTATTCTGGATGGTTTATCTGTTTCTTCCAGGCATGATAGAAGCCGTATTCTGTTAGTCAGTTTATACAGGTTCAGCTGGATCAGAACACTGTCGGACTGCTGATCTATTTATACTTTCTTTAAGTCGGCCTATTATTTAAGTATACGGACAAATACAATGAAACATTTCAAGGGTGTGTGAGGAATTTTCTACAGACACGTTGATTTATGTTGAGCATTGAATGTGCCCAAGAACACCGTGGCCTCCATCATTCTTAAATGGAAGATGTTTGGAACCACCAAGACTCCTCCTAGAGCTGGCCGCCCAGCCAAACTGAGCAATCGGGGGAGAAGGGCCTTGGTCAGGGAGGTGACCAAGAACCTGATGGTCACTCTGACAGAGCTCCAGAGTTCCTCTGTGGAGATGAAATAAACTTCCAGAAGGACAACCATCTCTGCAGCACTCCACCAATCAGGCTTTATGGTAGTGGCCAGATGGAAGCCACTCCTCAGTAAAATGCACATGACAGCCCCCTTGGAGTTTGCCAAAAGGCACCTAAAGACTCTCAGACCATGAGAAACAAGATTCTCTAGTCTGATGAAACTGACTGGGGCAAAGGTTCACCTTCCAACAGGACAACAACCCTAAGCACACAGACAAGACAACACAGGAGTGGCTTCAGGACAAGTCTCTGAATGTCCTCGAGTGGCCCAACCAGAGCCCAGACCTGAACGCGATCAAACATTTCTGGAGAGACCTGAAAATATATGTGCAGCAAAACTCCCCATCCAACTTGACAGAGCTTGATATGATCTTCCAGAGAAGAATGGGAGAATCTCCCCAAATACAGGTGTGCCAAGCTTGTAGCGTCATACCCAAGAAGACTAGGATGCTGTAATCACTGCCAAAGGTGCTTCTCACACACATGCACACAGACACACTCACTCAGACACACACACTGCCAAGTGGTCGACATGCCTAAAGGTGTATTATGTATTGAATACAACCACGCAACATTGACTCAGCATGGCTATGATGATTAGAGGAATAAATGGCATGCTCACTGCTATTCTTGTAACAAATGTATTTGGGTGCAGGGTTGTAAATGCATATGATAGAAGAGATTAATCCCACACTGAAAGACAGTTTTTTTATTGGGCAGCAGCAGTCACAAACGAACGAGTTGGTCAGCATCAGGGTATAGAGTACCAGCGACAATCATCAAATGATTAATGCATGACACAAGAAAAGCTCCGGTAAGAAATTGGATTCAATAGGGTGAAGAACAATATTGTTTTTGTATCTTCTTGTTTGACCGTGTTAGGCGGCAGGTAGCCTAGTAGTTAAAAGCGTTGAGACAGTAACCGAAAGGTCACTGGTTCTAAACACCGAGCCGACTTTGTGAACGTTGCTCTGAATAAGAGCGTCTGCTAAATGTAACAATGTTCGATGTTAATGCCAATGTCAGATCGTATAGGACTATGCAGCTCATATGCTCAACCCACGCATGCACACGCACACACGCACACACACACACACACACACACACACACACACACAGCGATGGTATCGCCACAGCCCAAACTTGCCCACTGGGACAGCGCCGGTTCCCGCGCAGTGTCATTGCCTGTCCTCGTGCGCTCATCTGGTATTCTAGCCGCTACCTCTCCGCTCAAACTGGAGAAGGTAACAGAACATTCCTGTTGGGGGGACATTGTGTCACCTTAGGCTCTGTGGCCAGCCCACATACTGTTATTTTGGGGCATTACAGGCGAGTAAGACCCCAATAAACCAAATCGAAGACACATTTATGCTCCTCGTTTTGTATTGTGAATGGCCAAAATATATATATAATATATATAATTCCCAACTGACCTTCTTGCCAGGTTTCTAGCTCCAAAAATAGATGTTTAGCCTCAAGAGATATCTGGTAAATAAGATTATACATACATTTCATAACGGACTGGAACCTGGAGGCGCAACCTGGAACCAGGTTATGCGCGGGACTGTGTCTGTTTCACATGTTCTGACACTACGGAGCCACACACATACACACAAACACAGGAACGTGAAGCAGAGGAGACGCGTTGACTTACCAGGGTGACCCTCTTTCAGACGGGTCTCTATCCACGGTTAGGTTATTCGGTGGTGTTCCTGGTGTTAATCAGATCAGATACCGTGGTCGCAGTCCACGTCTCTACAGATGTACCAGAGGATCACATAGAGGATGAGGAGGATGGCGAAGATGAACAGAGCTACTAGAATAGCCTTGTTCACTGGAGAGAGAAACGACTGCATGACAGAGCTCATCGGCAGACAGTGTGTGACAGCACTGTGCGTGTGTTTGTGGGGGGGTTCTGTGTGTGTGTTTCCACGCTAAGTGTCTCAATAACACACTTCTCTGCTCTCTGACAGCATTAACTGTTGAGGATGGACGTGCGGAATCCTCACACAATTATTCACACAGTCACCTAAACACCCACACACCCCCACACACACACAAGCAAGCAGCTCGGGCTTCCCAATTCCTGAGAGCAGAAATCCAGAAATCCACCAGAAGTCCGCTCTGTTACATAGTCGTTATGAATCCGCTGTCTCTGTCTATTAAACAAAACGGTATCTCCATGTAGGAAATTCACAGTCAACAATACTGATGAATCCAACAATGAACATAGTGATGGATAAAGACTAAATAACACATCTAAAATCAACCAGAACACATTTGAATCGGAGGATCTCCAAGTTGCGAGCTGTTGCTGTTTTCTGCGCTCTGTTTGGAAGTCGCGTAGGAAACCAGTTGATTAGTATTCCTATCCTCTCCGTGAGGCGTGCATGTGGTGAACTCGGTTAAAAGTGCCCGAGGGCGACCAGCAGGCAGCACACGCTGTGAGGGGCTTGGTAATAATGATAATAATAACACGGTCCTGTCTTGACTCGAGGCTATAGAAATCGCTGTGGCTATATATTCGCTCTGTGAGTAGCTAGTAACATAACAGGGTTGTATGTTTATGATATTGTATTATAACAGATCGCACAGCTAGGATACTTTTTTTCATGCTAGCAACAACATTCGTTCAGTTGAACATGATTATGATTTATTTCAGAGAGCTATGTAAATCATTAGTATAGGCCTATATTTATAGATGAATTTTTCGGTCATCAGCATTACCCGGATAAGCTGATAGCCCAATGGTTAGGCTACCATCAATAATGATCTAAATAGGATATCTTATTTGGTATAAACAGATTAAAATGAAAAGCCATATAAATAAAACAATGATCAGCATGGTGCCTGTTTAGGGTTCGTGGAGCGTAGAAATGAATCAGAATGTGATTCTTCTTAATTACCTATATTATAAAAGCGGTGAGTACTTTTATGAAGCACCAGATGGCGACAACAGGCTGCTGTTTCCATATAGTAGCCTCTCAAAGTTACGCTTGTCACACTACCATTGAGGTAGTACTACACAGGGATGGTTCTAGCCTTTTGGGGGCCTTGATTTGGGCGAAGAGAAAAGGTTTCAGTTTTAAAGCACGTTTTCTGCAATTCTACTCATTTTGCCATGGGGCAGAGAGATATTTTTGCAGTTCTACAAATTTTGGCAAGGAGCGGAGAGAACATTTTGACATTTTCTAAAACATTTCATGCAATTCTACTAGTTTTGTCATGGGGCAGAGAGAAAATGTAGCCGTTTTAAAGCAAATGTCCTGCAATGCTACACATTTGACCATGACTTATGCTATGTTAATGTTATCTGGGTGGGACTAACTAATAAAATCAATGGGGGCCCCCTGGAGGTCAGGGTCCATGGGCACGTCCCCTGCGTGCCCGGTCGGCATTCGTCCATCATAACTACAAGTTTAGATAACTGGCTAGACTAATTTATCAATCTAAAAACTGTTAGCCGACATGGCTAATTGAGTGCATGAGAGCATCAGCTGTTCTGGACGACTGTGTGATCACTCTCTCCGCAGCCGATGTGAGTAAGATCTTTAAACAGGTCAACATTCACAAGGCTGCTGAGCCAGATGGATTACCAGGATGTGTACTCCGAGCATGCGCTGACCAACTGGCAAGTGTCTTCACTGACATTTTCAACCTCTCCCTGTCTGAGTCTGTAATACAAACATGTTTCAAGCAGACCACCATAGTCCCTGTGCCAAAGACCACTAAGGTAACCCACCTAAATGACTACACCTGTAGCCATGAAGGGCTTTGAAAGGCTGGTCAAGACTCACATCAACAGCATTGTCCCAGAATCCCTAAACCCACTCCAATTTGCATACCACAACAGATCCACAGATGATGCAATCTCAATTGCACTCCACACTGCCCTTTCCCACCTGGACAAAAGGAACACCTATGTGAGAATGCAATTCATTGACTACAGCTCAGTGTTCAACACCATAGTGCCCTCAAAGCTCATCACCAAGCTAAGGACTCTGGGACTAAACACCTCCCTCTGCAACTGGATCCTGGACATTAAGTTTGTCGATGACACAACAGTGGTAGGCCTGATCACCAACAACAACGAGACAGCATATAGCAAGGAGGTCAGAGACCTGGCCGTGTGGTGCCAGGACAACAACCTCTCCCACAATGTGATCAAGACTAAGGAGATGATTGTGGACTACAGGAAAAGGAGGACCGAGCACGCTCCCATTCTCATCGACGGGTCTGTAGTGGAGCAGGTTGAGAGCTTCTAGTTCCTTGGTGTCCACATCACGAGCAAACTAACATGGTCCAAGCACACCAAGACAGTTGTGAAGAGGGCACAACAAAACCTATTCCCCCTCAGGAGACTGAAAAGATTTGGCATGGGTCCTCAGATCCTCAAAAGGTTCTACAGCTGCACCATTGAGAGCACTGGTTGCATCACTGTCTGGTATGGCAACTTCTCGGCATCTGACTGCAAGGCACTGCAGAAGGTAGTGCGTACTGCACAGTACATCACTGGGGAAAATCTTCCTGCCATCCAGGACCTCTATACCAGGAGGTGTCAGAGGAAGGCCCTACATATTCTCAAAGACTCCAGCCACCCTAGTCATAGACTGTTCTCTCTGCTACCGCACAGCAAGCGGTAGCGCCAAGTCTAGGTCCAAGAGGCTTCTAAACAGCTTCTACCCTCAAGCCATAAGACGCCTGAACATCTAATCAAATGGCTACCCAGACTATTTGCATTGCCCCCCCACCCCCTCTATTTTATGCTGCTGCTAATCTCTGTTATTATCTATGCATAAGTCACTTTAATTACTCTACCTACATGTATATATTACCTCAATTACTTCAACTAATTGGTGCCCCCGCACATTGACTCTGTACAGGTACCCCCTGTATATAGCCTCGCTATTGTTATTTTACTGCTGCTCTTAATTATTTGTTACTTTTATTTCTTATTTTTGTAGGTATTTTCCTTAAAACTGCATTGTTGGTTAAGGGCTTGTAAATAAGCATTTCACTGTTGTATTCGGCTCATGTGACAAATACAATTTGATTTGATTTGATTCTATGTAATCGGTTACTCCCCGACCCTGCCACTTAACTATCAGTTACTCTGTCCCAGCCACACCCCAGACAAAGACACACCCCCTAAAGTTGGGTCCATGTACAGACAAAAGAATACATGAGAAGATTGGAGCTGCAGCAGAGGAGAAGGCAACATGAGAATATAGCCATCGCACATCATACCACATCATACACATAGCTAGTTAACATTACCAGAAACATCATCACCTTCATCATTACTACTTTTATTATTTTATTCTCCCTATTCAATAGAAAAGTTTAAAACTCCAGTTTTGTAATTCAGAACTCTGTTCCCATGATGTCATACCTGTGGATTCTCCTGCTGGGCAGTTTGGTGATTGGAGCCAAGACACAAGGTAAGCACTTTAACATCCACTAATGTACTTTGGGAAGCACTTTAACATCCACTAATGTACTTTGGTAAGCACTTTTACAACTAGTTTTATGGTGCTTTATGTTTCTGTTTCTACTTGAGATAAGTCGGTTAAAGGCCCAATGCAGCCGTTTTATCTCAATATCAAATCATTTCTGGGTAACAATTAAGTACCTTTCTGTGATAGTTTTCAATTAAAAATTTCAAAAATTGTTTCTTAGCCATGAGCAATTTCTCAAGCAAGAATTTAGCTAGGACTGTCTGAGAGTGGTCTGAGTGGGGAGGGGGAAACTGAAAACTAGCTGTTATAGGCAGAGGTTTGGAACTCTCTTTATTAGATGCGTATTAACTATTAACTGGTGATGTCACCAGGCAGGCCAAAATGCCATCCCACCAAAACAGGCCAAAATTTCAGCCAATCTTTTAAAAAAGCTCTTAGGGGAGAGTGGGGTAAGTTGAGCCACCCTTGTTTCTAGGAAAGCATACACAAAATTGATCATTTGACAAAATATTTAAGACGAGGTCCATATGGAAAAAGTGGCAAGCAATTTAGCTCCAAAAAAAGATTTTCACCAAGTCAAATTAATTTATTGTGTTGGAGGTTTCATGATGCTTGTTTCTAAAACAAAGTAGATCATTTAAAGATTGTTCTATAAATCAGTTGGGGTCTATAAGCTTCAATATCAGGTCCTAAACCTAACATGAAAATGCATCCTTGTAGCAATGTTGTCTAATATAGTCAAAATGTTTGCCTTTGGGGTAAGTTGAGCCAATGGCCATGGGGTAAAATGAGCCAATGGATGAGCCAAAGACAAGTTGAGCAAATTGAAGTGTTCTCTTCCCAGGCATAATGCAAAGCATTATCTCTAAGTATCAAAATAAAAAGTATAAATCATTTCAAATTCCATATATTTCATGTCTTTAAAATATACGGATAGCCAGGGGATCACTCCAACAATCAGATATCATTTACAAACTATGCATTTGTGTTTAGTGAGTCTGCCAGGTCAGAGGCAGTAGGGATGACCATGTGTTATCTTGCGTGAATTGGACCATTTCCCTGTCCTGCTAAGCATTCACCATGTAATGAGTACTTTTGGGTGTCAGGTCAAATGTATGGAGCAAAAAGTACATTATTTTCTTTGGGAATGTAGTGAAGTTAAAGTAAAAGTTGTCAAAAATATAAATAGTAAATTAAAGTAAAGATATCCCCAAAACACTACTTATGTAGTACTTTAAAGTATTTTTTACTTAAGTACTTTAGACCACTGAATTCTAATTATATGTTGATATCTTTGTTAGAAAGAATACTATATTTCCCTTGACGGAGTGACGCTGAATGTAAAAGAGGGCTCAACTTTTTTATTTAACCTTTAGGCAAGTCAGTTAAGAACATATTCTTATTTGCAATGACGGCCTAGGAACAGTAGGTTGACTGCCTTGTTCAGGGGCAGAACGACAGATTTTTACCTTCTCAGCTGGGAGGATTTGATCTAGCAACCTTTTGGTTACTGGCCCAACACTCTAACCACTAGGCTACCTTCCTCCTCAAAATTACCCTACTCTCCCCTACACTAAAAGGGCGTTATCATAACGTTCACAATTTCACAGTATTATTCCAACCTCATAGTGTGGAAATATACACTGAGTGTACAAAACATTAGGAACACCTGCTCATTCCATGACATAGACTGACCAGGTGAATACAGGTGAAAGCCATGATCCCTTATTGATGTCACTTGTTAAATCCACTTCAGATAGTGTAGATGAAGGGGCAGAGACACGTTAAAGAAGGACTTTTAAGCCTTGAGACAATTGAGACATGGATTGTGTATGTTTGCCAGTCAGAGGGTGAATGGGCAAGACAAAATATTTAAGTGCCTTTGAACGTGGTATGGTAGTATGTGCAAGGCGCACCGGTTTGAGTGTGTCAAGAACTGCAACGTAGATGGGCTTTTCATGCACAACAGTTTCCCGTGTGTATCAAGAATGGTCCACCACCCAAAGGACATCCAGCCAACTTGACACAACTGTGGGAAGCATTGGAGTCAACATGGGCTGGCATCCCTGTCGAACCCTTCCGACACCTTATAGAGTCCATGCCCTGAAAAATTGAGGCTGTTCTGATGGCAAAATGGGTGCAACCAAATATTAGGAAGGTGTTACTAAGGTTTTGTACACTCAGTGTATATAAAACACAGGAAAATCACGTTTTGGAATTCACTTTGTCTTTAAGTACAATCCTTTCACACCTGCTACTTCTAGGACATCCTGTCTGTCTATCTGTACCTGAGGCTGAAATGTAGAATAAAAAAAAATGTTTATAAACCCGCTCTGATTTATCATTATATTATGTCAAAGGTTATTTACCAAGAAATGATGCTGGTGTGTAGATGTGTTCTACTGTATATATAGATAGTCCTATAGGTTGTGGCCTACTGCATGTGTCTATTCATAAGCGTGTGGACACTGGTAGAAATGTGTTTAATAAAACATTTTGTGACAACTGCTGATGTAAAAAGGGCTTTATAAGATACATTTGATTGAGTCTCTTAAGGGTGTGTCCTACTGGACATGTTATGTGGGGTGTGGACCATGTGAATTTGTACTGTCTAGCTGTGTCCATGCTCTTTCTTTCTTTCTTTCTTTCTTTCTTTCTTTCTTTCTTTCTTTCTTTCTTTCTTTCTTTCTTTCTTTCTTTCTTTCTTTCTTTCTTTCTTTCTACTCCTATACTGTCTGTGTCTGTCTCCTCTCTTTCCCTCGCTTTCTCTCACTTCCCCCCGCTCTCTTTTTTTTTCTCTCTCTCTCACCAGTAGGCCGTTGTGTTTTCCTCTGAACAGCCTCAAGTCCACAACTAGCAGGGACACAGGCATCTGGCTTGAAGAATGATTAACTAATACCAGTATTGGTCACAATCTGTTGATTTACGAGTTATTAGTCTCACCTGGCTTTAGTCATGTTGGTGAATGTTGTGACATAATAGTTGTTGTTGTTAAGTGTTGTTTTCCACAGAGAGAGGCCTCAATCTCTGAGGGTTGTCAGGGAGAGTTGAGATATGCAAAAAAAAAAAAACATTTCCAATTCACACATGCTATTAACACACACATGTGTGAAATAGTACAAATATAAGCACCCATTACATGATTATTAATATTATTCTTGGCTGCCACACCCACCCCTTGGTAGACTCTGGCTGGGATCTGAAGCCAGTTCATTAAAGGTTCAGTGCAGCCATTTTATCTCGATATCAAATCATTTCTGGGTAACAATTAAGTACTTTACTGTGATTGTTTTCAATTAAAATGGAAAAAAATAGCAATTTCTCAAGCAATCATTTTGCTTGGACTGACTGGGAGTTGTCTGAGTGGGGAGAGGAAAACTGTTATTGGCAGAGAGGTTTGGAACTATCTTTCTTATCGGTCTATTAACAAATTTACTCCATGGTGATGTCACCATCGAAGGCCAAAATCCATCCCACCAAAAAAGGCAAACATTTCAGGCGGTCAAACAGCACTTACACTAAAAGGGCATTATCATAATTTTCACAATTTCACAGGCAAATTTACATTCAATGATGAGACCGCCCATTTCCAAATGACAGAGGCAAATGCAGCACATTGCAATGCTCGCAGTTCTACCTCCAGTTACTGCAGGTGCATTTGAGCCCCGCGCTCAACAATGCCTGCTGAAGCTGGTAAATAGCAAATTTACAAATACATTTAAAAATGTTAAACATTAAGACACGATCACTAAAAGTAACTCATCAACGTGAGATTAAGTAAAACTCCTATAGGCCTATGTTTATATTATTAAACCAAATTATTTTTAGGATTATTTTTATTTCCCCGGACTTACTTTAATTGTGTAAATTTGAATATAGGAAATTACATATACTCAATAATATTGTGTCTAAATGGTTGCCTTTTTAAAGTAGATTCAACACATCATTTTTTACAGTGTACTGAGAATGTGTCAGTACACATGTGTTGTTTCCCGCCATTTTGCTACATCCCATCCCCTTCTTTGATCATCAGCTGATTATCAGCTGTTGTCAAACACACATGGATCTGAAAATACTATTATCTTCCTGAATATTGTGCAGCGAATTTTACTAGATAAAAGGGTGCAATTAGTATGACATCTTGGCATTTAAAGCATACTAAATTTTTAAAATGTCACATACTATAAAACTTTCCGTTTTTACATGCCAAAAATGGCTTCTATTTAGAACGCAGGTATGGATATTCCTACATAGACATGTCCTACATTCCTACATGTCTTCATGTAAAGACAGGAGCAGCAGTAACTATTCTAGATCAGTGGTTCCGTAGAATTTTCTAGATCAGTAGTTCTGTGAACCACCTGGATTCTACTGTGAACCTCCAGATAATCTAAACAACTGGTACATATGAAACGGCACGCTATTCCCCACAGTGCATTATCCTGTTGTCCATTGTGCTCTGTCTGGCCAAAAGTAATGTGTTATTCTACAGGGAGAAACAACAACAGGGGTCTACGCCTGACAATACATTGTTTCAACTCAGGGTTTCCCAAACTTGGTCCTGGGGCACGTTTTGGTTTTTACCCAAGGACTACACAGCTGATTCAAATAACCAACTCATCATCAAGCTTTGTTTATTATAAATCAGCCGTGTAGTGCTAGGGCAACAAAAAAACCTGCATCCAGGGGGGGCCCCATGCCGGACCAAACCCCTGTTCTAACTCACCTGAACATTACCTGTCAATCACCTCACGCATTGGCAAGGTTACCCACACAATTACTCATTAACTCTCACATCTTATTGTACAGTATAGATTCCATAAAAGCTCTAACAGTCTCATGTCAGAATTAGACGTTCATCCATGTTTCTCAAATGTCCAATTTTGAAGTTGTTCCAAACAAAGTGTTTAAGGTTAAGTTTAGGCATTAACTCTGAATTCTTAAGTTTAGGCATTAACTCTGAATTCTTAAGTTTAGGCATTAACTCTGAATTCTTAAGGTTAGGCATTAACTATGAATTCTTAAGGTTAGGCATTAACTCAAAATTCTTAAGGTTAGGCATTAACTCAGAATTCTTAAGTTTAGGCATTAACTCTGAATTCTTAAGGTTAGGCATTAACTCTGAATTCTTAAGGTTAGGTATTAACTCAAAATTCTTAAGTTTAGGCATTAACTCAGAATTCTTAAGTTTAGGCATTAACTCAGAATTCTTAAGTTTAGGCATTAACTCTGAATTCTTAAGGTTAGGCATTAACTCAGAATTCTTAAGTTTAGGCATTAACTCAAAATTCTTAAGTTTAGGCATTAACTATGAATTCTTAAGTTTAGGCATTAACTATGAATTCTTAAGGTTAGGCATTAACTCTGAATGGTTAAGTGTTAAGGTTTTGGGTAAGCTTAAAACCAAAATATAAAAAATGACTTTCTCTTGCTGAATTTGAACATGCAACCCTTGGAGGCAGATGCAAAACTGAAACCTACTTGAAGGTAATAGAGCTCACTGTTGCTCCTATTGGCCGGTTTCCAAGTCATCTCCCGACGTCCTCAGACATGAATAGATGTCGAATACTGACTTGTGTCACAGGTGAACTGCCT
The DNA here is from genome assembly GCF_057628025.1 of Oncorhynchus mykiss. Classification (NCBI taxonomy): domain Eukaryota; kingdom Metazoa; phylum Chordata; class Actinopteri; order Salmoniformes; family Salmonidae; genus Oncorhynchus; species Oncorhynchus mykiss. The sequence continues at coordinate 35,434,425 of NC_143043.1, forward strand.
GAGATTGCTTGAATCTGCGCTGCGTGTGTAAATGGAGCCCATGTTGTGTATTCTCTTTAGGTTCCTATGACAATGACAAGTTACAGTATATTACAGTCTGTTACAGTATATTACAGTCTGTTACTGAATGTCAGAGTCAGAACTGCCCATGTAGTTTAACTCCTTGAGTTGTAGTTTGCCCTGCTTTTATTACAGCACTGTGTAGGAGAGGGTCAACACCCTGACCTTGACTACCTGGAATTTTGACCTTTGACCCTCTGCTCTCTCTCTCATTCTCTTGACTCTGTGTGTTTGTGTGAATGTGTGTGTGTGTGTGGGGGGGGGGGGGGGGGGGGGGTAGGGTTAGGGTTAGGGGGGGGGGGGTGTAACTCTGCCAATATCAGCCAGCCTCCCATAGTTCCTATAGGTAAAGCCCTCGCTCTGTAATGTTGTGGAGCCTCCAAACACACACATTCTGTTCTCTTCTCTTCCCTAAGTTGTCTATTTAACACACACAGAATATAGGAAGGAGGCTGTCTATTTAACACACACACAGAATATAGGAAGGAGGCTGTCTATTTAACACACACATGGACTATAGGAGGGAGGCTGTCTATTTAACACACACATGGAATATAGGTGGGAGGCTGTCTACCTAACACACACATGGAATATAGGAGGGAGGCTGTCTACCTAACACACACATGGAATATAGGTGGGAGGCTGTCTACCTAACACACACATGGAATATAGGAGGGAGGCTGTCTACCTAACACACACATGGAATATAGGAGGGAGGCTGTCTACCTAACACACACATGGAATATAGGAGGGAGGCTGTCTACCTAACACACACATGGAATATAGGAGGGAGGCTGTCTACCTAACACACACATGGAATATAGGAGGGAGGCTGTCTACCTAACACACACATGGAATATAGGAGGGAGGCTGTCTACCTAACACACACATGGAATATAGGAGGGAGGCTGTCTACCTAACACACACATGGAATATAGGAGGGAGGCTGTCTATTTAACACACACATGGAATTTAATGTGTGTGTTAAATAGACAGCCTCCCTCCTATATTCCATGTGTTTTAAATAGACAGCCTCCCTCCTATATTCCATGTGTGTTAAATAGACAGCCTCCCTCCTAGTATATTGTTTTACCCTAATTCTGACTAAAACTACACACATCATTAATTATACTTTTACTCACTAAAACTTCACACATCATTAATAATAATTTTATGATTCTAATCAATTTCATACAATTATATGGTTTCAGGGTGGAATATTCTAATCATTAATTTAAACATATAAATTCCATTATCAATCCACCCTTAATGACTAAATAATACACACTGAGACATCAAACACTAGATGGAAACATAAATGGTATACAAGAATTATCCAAACCAGTACATGTACATTCAATATTCATCCGTGACTGTTATAGGCATATATCCAATTATAACTCTTCCTGTTAGGATTTTTATTACAATCTTCATAAAAAACAGTCTAAACATTAAAAATAGTCTCATCCAACATTGGCTCCTCGTAGTTAAAAGAAACGGAGTCTTCTCCTAGGCCTGGAGGCTTGTATTCGTCATCCCACTGGCCGGAGCTTGGAATCGGTCCGTATCTTACCATCTGTTGCGTCACTGACCTCTCCAGAGTCCTGGTGATCAAACCTCTCACACATGGGACCAAACAACATCCACACAGAACCAAAACACTCATACAGGTGAAAGTTGCCCACAACACAGTGATTATGACATTTTTCCATTTCCCAAACATACTGTCAAACCACTTTGTTAGAGAATTATCCAGCCCAGAGTTCTCTGCTAATTTGTGAGCTAATGTGGTTAAACCAACCAGGGCCTTGGTCACTGATCCGTCTGGAGCTGTGTTATCGAGGATGAAAGTACAACATTCTGATCCGAATATCCCACACACCCCACCCTTATCAGCCAGTAACATATCCAATGCTATTCTATTCTGCCATACCATCAAACTAGTAGCAGCTGTTTGATCTGCTAACCCTTTTATCGCATCTCTAGTATAGTTGGTGAAATGCTGTTGGTTATAGTAGATATAATTTATCCAATCTACATTTTTATTGAGGGTTGACCACCAGAAGATGCTTGATTCCAATCCAGCCCATATCTGATTCCTAGCTTTGAACTCATCAGGCACCCCCCTTGGAACCCCAATGCTATTGATGTAAACTCTATTGTCAAAGGACCCTGAAGGAGCACTCCTTCTTTCTCTTCTACTTGGCACTTGGTCTTTGTGTTGGATAAGGGTGAAGGGCATGCCTAACTGCACTAGTGCACAAATACCGGTCCAATTTGTAGGCAGGTTAGGCCACAGCTTCATACCTCCACACCCCCATCAAACATCCGCTCTAGGCCTTTTTATCTTACTAAAGTCCTCGGAACTCAACCACCCAGTCAGGTCCCTCATTGTCTTGTCGGTTGTAACGTTCTCTGTCCTATTGCATGTTCTTACTTCCCCTACATCCCACCCATGTGTGATGTATCGAGCCATACAATAGTCATTCCCTCCTGTAACTGTGAAAGGGGGAAGTCTGGATGTAATGGGCACATGGGGATACAGATAATACAGATCAATGCAACTGTCATTGTCTGGCTTCCCTGCCTTCATGAACAGCTTTACCATACAGGCCGTTCCCCTGGGTGAATCAATTCCATCAAGTGGAAACGGGATGGTTGTCAACTGAGGTTTAGCTGTGGCACAGGCTTAACATTCTTCTTTAGCTACTGATCTGGCTGTATACTGAATCCATTCCAACCATAGGTTGGAATCCCCATAACCCCAGTTTCCACCTCAATCACTTCCTTCAGATCTTTCATCTGAACTATCCGCACTGGTCCCTGTCTCTATACGACTCCACGGGTAATGTCCGTTTCGTCAGGGGTACTGCTGGTATTTTGGATGGCTGCAGAACTATCGCCAGCTCTATCCTCTGTTACCCGGAATGGTACCGTAGTGTCAACCGAAACCTGGTCAAAACCAACATACCATAACCCTAGGTCCTTTTCTTTACGTTTTTAATGGTAATTCGTACCTTTATGCAATACTTCCCTTGCTCCAGGTTACAATCAAAAACCCTCACCTTCACTATACTCCATCTTCTTCCATACTGGGTATGTGGATTTATATAACCCTCTCTCTCGGTGTGAGCTATGAACTGTTATCACTGCCCCCTATGACTGCAACGCACACACACACACACACACACACACACACACACACACACACACACACACACACACACACACACACACACACACACACACACACACACACACACACACACACTAGAGTAGTCCTGCCATCTGAAAGTCAACGTCTGTCTGAATATTTATTGATGATGTTATAAAATGTGATGTGGGACACCATACCTGTTGCCTGCTAAAGGAAAAGTATGTTCCTCTCTCCAGAAGACCCTGCTGCTGAGCCAGAAACAAAGGAAGCAGAAGAAGCAGCAGAGCCCGAGGCAGAAGCAGAGGAAGTAGCCACAGAGGAGGCCCCAGCAGCTGAGGAGGCTACGACAGGAGAAGTGGAGGAGGCTGCAGAAGAGGAGGAGGCTGCAGAAGAGGAGGAGGCTGCAGAAGAGGAGGCTGCAAGTTCTGAGGTTGCTCCGACTACAGACCAAGAGGCTGCAAGTTCTGAGGTTGATCCGACTACAGACCAAGAGGCTGCAGCTGCAGAAGAGGAGGCTCCGGCTACAAAGGATGAGGCTGCAACTGCAGAAGGAGAGGCTTCGACAGAGGACACAGAAGTAGTAGAAGAACCAGCGGTGGAAGTAGAGGTGGCTCCTGAAGCTGAGACAGAACCAGGTGAGCCACACGCACACGCACACACGCACACACACACACACACACACACACACACACACACACACACACACACAGTTGTTAATGGTTATTGTTGTGTTTCAAAGCGGAGGCTGCAGAACCAGAAGCAGAGGAGCCTGCTGTAGAAGAGGAAGCTGCAGGTCAGACACCCCTTATAACTACAGTACATTCACTCCAGACCGTGGAAGATCGACTTCATGGCTCACTTCACATTTAAAGATCATTTACGATTGAACTGGCATAATGAGCTCAGCCGCCCCCACATTCCCATGTTCACAGAGACTGCATACACGGAAGACGCTGCAATGCAGTCGAACATGGGAACATAGCCTTTAAAGGGCGGCTGAACTCACAGTTTTTGCCTGGGCTTGCTCCTAGATTTTCTGCTGCTGATTAAAAATGTGATTTGCGTAATGGGGTGTGGTTCGATGTGGGTGTGGGTGTGCTATGATCGCTATATCGTACCCTGGAAGTTATTGTTGTTTGTCCCTCTTGAATCCTCACAGCAACAACATAGCCACAACCACACCCTCAAAATAGTTTATTAAATGAAGATACACTATATATACAAAAGTATGTGGACACCCCTTAAAATGAGTAGATTCGGCTATTTCAGTCACACCCGTTGCTGACAGGTGTATCTGGAGTGGTGTAAAGCTTGTCGCTATTGAACTCTGGAGCAGTGGAAATGCATTCTCTGGAGTGATGAATCACGCTTCACCATCTGGCAGTCCGACGGATGAATCTGGGTTTGGCGGATGCCAGGAGCACGCTACCTGTCTGAATGCATAGTGACAACTGTAAAGTTTGATGGAGGAGGAATAATGGTCCATACAGAAGTGGTTTGTTGAGATCAGTGTGAAAGAACTTAACTGGCCTGCACAGAGCCCTGATCTCAATCCCATCGATCACCTTTGGGATGAATTGGAACACCGACTGCGAGACAGGCCTAATCGCCCAACATCAGTGCCCAACCTCACTAACACTCTTGTGGCTGAATGGAAGCAAGTCCCCTGCAGTAATATCCAGTGGAAAGCTTTCCCAGAAGAGTGGAGACTGTTATAGCAGCAAATGGGGACCAACTCTATATTAATGCCCATGATTTTGGAATGAGATGTTCGATGAGCAGGGTTCCATGTACTTTTGGTCATGTAGTGTAAATCAATAAATCTGTAATACATTTTGATGTTTCTGTCGGGGAGGTCTTAGTCGTGAAATTTTACGTTGTGCTAAGGTGTTTTGTGCAGTATTTCTGAAGTACATTTTTTTTTGCATGAAAACGAGTCAGCTGCTAACTCACCATTGCTTAGAAACATGCTGTTAGTACGGACTGATTTCTGAGAATAGGTCTACAACTTCATCAGCAAGCTGTTAAACTATCCTTAATAAAGGACAAGCTACACACTGTTTAACAGTGCCCAAAATCAACAGCTAGCTAAGTTCCATTTTTGTCAATGAAGCTATCTAGTAGCTAGCAGGCACATTCAGCAAGCAGGCTACGTTAGCTAAATCAGCTGTGTGCTTCGGTGCTGTTTTGTTTTACAATTGCTCACTATCTATTACTATCTAGTTGGCAGTGTTTCATAGGGAATCATGCTACAGAACAGGTTGTGATTGGAAACAAGATGCTCGCAAATAGGTTTTGAATTTTGGAATAATGACAATTGGCATTTGGGATGCAAGTGTGCACTGTCTAAATTCTCATTTTGCCCAAAACAGAGTGCAGATTCGAGTGATCACTGTCATATCAGCAAGTGGCCACTCGATAAAGGGCTTAGGGACCAAGTGTCCTTTCAACATAACAATGGCAACGTGTTTTCTTATGTAAACAAGTCTGAGGCGCAGCATAATGGACAGGTCTGTCTCGGTGTCTGTAGGTTCTGCTATTATTAGAAAGAGTTCAATCAGCGCAGCTGTTTCTCTGTGCATGACAATTCTCCCCAGGCGTTACCATCCCCGTGTTAGTGGGCATCATTGAAATCAAAACCCAACCCTCAAATATCCAATGTATCTCAGAACGTAACAGATTCCCTAAATCTCTTAAATCTCGGTTTTGGAAGATACTGACTTTATGACCAGAATTATGCTATTTACACTTTGTGTAAATATAGGATGTTTCCAACCAGTTAAGATGTTTTTCGAGTTCAGCTGCCCATTAGAAGGTGCATAGCCGAAAGGGGCGATCAGATTAAATCCCGACCTAAATCACAGTTTAGATCTGTTGTCTGTGAGTGATAAGAGTGACGGGTTAAAATAGTATTACTGTAATAAGTATCACATTTGCCAATGATGTCCTCTCAGTATAGTCATGGTATCTGATAAAGGTCTGTTTGTTTCTCAGAGTCGGAAGCGGCGCCTGCACCAGAAGACGGAGGTAAAACACTTCAACACATTCACACCCCTCCTACCTCTAAACCCCTGATCTATTAACCATCACCTCTCACCTGCACACATTTACAGTTAGACATTGACATCTGAGTGGTGTTCATTAGGCCCAAAACCCAAAACACTTGAAATGGAAAAATGTAAATATATAGCTCAGGTAGTACCTGCTCTGTTTTCAACGCGTTTTCCCCGGTATGCTGAACAAACAACTCTGCATCTCAGACAGTCATCAATCAACCTGCATGTGCTGCTTATATTTATCTGTGTTTATGGCTGTTTCTGTGTGTCTGTTTCCATTGCAGGTGAACTAGATCTGTCTGAAGCTGTTGAACCAGGTAAGGATGGTTTACTTACTGTGGTACTGTCAATACCAAAAATAGCAGTATTCCCCTCTGCATTTATAAGACTGCAGATTTCTGATGAGACAGTAAAGATGGTTTACTATAGAACTAGTAGAAAAAAACAGTTACTGTGTTTCAGAAGCTCTGTTATCAGACTTTCGTGAGGTGGCATTTATTAATGTTAGGTAATCCAGCTCACCTCCCACTGCTGCAGTTACAGCTAGGCCTACAACATTGGAGTCACAGATACCACTAGTCTGTGCAGTCTGTAGTGCTACTGTAGTCCTCTGTGTTTAGCTTGGCCATTATTGCAGCAGTCCTATCTGTACTGACATCCATTCCAGGGCAGTGCTCTATGTTCTCATCCTCAGTGGACATTCCACCTGTTCTCTTCAGTTCTGGATGTTGTTCTTTACCATAATGACTGCCACAGCCGGGTTCTGTCAACAATCAGAATAGATACACCCGCGAGGTGTGACCATGCTCCAGAGTAGGGTACTCGCCTTAATCCAATGCAATTAGCCTAGCTTTAGCGTCATCCTAAGCAAACTACTGACACGAGTTTTCAGCAGCCTCACATATCGTTATTAACATAATTGACTGTTACAACAAATTATTTGCATTATACTTATTCTGCCTTCCTAATTTGTTAACCGGCCTGCTAACACTGACAGTAAAGCTAGTAAAGCTGTCGTATTATACTTTCTTCACAGTTTGTTAGATTTTTTGCAAGTTAGCTGACGTTAGCTGGCTGGCTAGCGAGATAAGTTAATCTCAATCTAATTTGCTAGTCTTAGACACGTCACGTAACTACTTCCAGCCTTTGCCTGCCCTTGGAACGGTCTAGGTATATAGAAAAATTGATTATTTTTGGCTTGCCTAAATGTCCTTTCATCTTGCCGGAAACCAGCTGAAGAGAAAACCCTACTATTGTTCAAACAAAACGGTACTGGATAACATGAAAACAGCCTAACCAGCCAGTCAGTCATTCAGCCAGCCAGCCTCTCACTCATGCTTTGCTGACACTGGCCATATTCAACGGGTGTTGTACCCTTTAGCTTAAGACTAGCTAGGTAAACAATGAACCTAGCTAGGTAAACAATGTGTAAGATCACACACATGTAACGATAACAAGCCAGCCACCTAACTTTACTTAGTTAAACATCAATGAACATAATGCCAAATCATGTTGTTACTACTCTGCTAGGAGCTAACCAACCATGTTCAATGTTAGCTAGATAACATTAGGCTCTAACTAGCAAAGCATACGGCTCTGGGATACAAATAATAAGGTCATACACGTAACATTAGTTAGGAAGCCAGCCAGCTAAAGTTAGCTAGTTAACAGTACACGTTAGCCCAAAATGAAAACCCCTTTAAAAAAAATTGAAACGTGTAATATCTGAAAATGTAGCTAGCCAGACTCTTACCCATATACATCATGCATGATGGAGGTGTCTCCCTGTCACAGATGCCATGCCACGGTTGCCCTTAGTTTGAAGATGTAATCCTGAGACAGGTGTTTTCACCATCTTTAGCTATCATATTCTAATTCCACTAATTTTAAAACTCAATCCTCCAGAAAGTGGAAAGCAACACTTATGCAGCTCCACTACACGATACGTTTTTTTTTTTAACCAACTCAACTGACCAGCTCAAATAGACAGAAGCCCTCTATATGGCAGACCAATCCAAACTCCGAACTCGGCAGGTCCAGCCCACTCATTATCTCAGCCAATCATGGCTAGTGGGAAGGCTTGTAAATTTAACAATTTTATTCGTATTTACAGATGGCATGAGTCACGAACTGGCTCGAAGCCCGTAACAAAAAGGGAGACAACGTGGAGATAAAGAACAAAATAAATGTATTAACTGAAGTAAAGTAAATACAATTAACAATGGTGTGTGTTTAGTCAGTAGTGTAAGTGAGTGGTCGCATGTATACATGTGATAATTATGGGGGTTTGAAAGGTGCCAACGCAATGAAACCAAATAACCACAAAAATGCCACAACCAAAATCTGTCTGTCTGCATGGAGATTGTCTCCTCAATGAACGGGGAAAGGTGCATTTATCCTGGGACACACCCGAGCCCAGGTGTGTCCCATTTCACTGACGACCCTCCCGGCTCCGCCCACCGACATCCTATTAAGGAAAACAAGAGCAAAGAGAAAGAATTCGGCAGACAGAGTGGGAGGGTCATCACACATGCAAGTTTGTTATTAAGGCACATGAAAGTTCACATGATCCAGAAGGCGTTTCTGACAAAAAAGCACTTTGATAAAAAATAAAACAATTCAAAAAGCTCTGAAACGGGTCACATATTTATTTTTTATTTAACTAGGCAAGTCAGTTAAGAACAAATTCTTATTTACAATGACGGCCTGGGAACAGTGGGTCTACTGCCTGTTCAGGGGCAGAACGACAGATTTTTACCTTGTCAGCCCGGGGATTCGATCTAACAACCTTTCACGATGGGTTGGCTGATGCTCTTTTTGTCAATTGTCTTGAAAAAACATATACTAAAAAGTGGAAATCAACCAATTCTCCCTCATTAAGACAATCGAACAATCATATGCTTCATTATCTGAATATTGAAAGAGCGTGAGAGACAGAGAGGAACAAAATGGTGGAATTTGAGGACGAGGCGGAGAGTAGTGCAGCCCCTGGAGATGGGGGTGAGAACAGGTGGGTCTGGGCAGGGGTGATGTTGTTGATGTTTGTGTTTGTCTGTGTGTTGTTTTTTGTATGTGTATGTTTTGGTTTCTATTGTTTGAAAAAAAATTTCAATAGAATCAACACATTTTTTAAAAGACTAACCAAGCATATCCAAAATGTTTAATTAGAATTATAAAAAAAATGAATATTGCCGTTGACGGATTATGAGTAAAGGAAGAACATTTCACATAATAGTAACGGAAGTGCCCTACGGCTGTACCCTACAGCACGTTAAGCCATGCCTCGCCGTGAGAGAGAGAGAGAGAGAGAGAAAGAGAGAGTGAGAGAGAGAGAGAGAGAGAGTTAAAACAACTGAAGGACAAGAGTCTCTGTTCTTCTTCCTGTCTCACCTCTCCTCCCCCCTTCCTTTACAGAAGCTGAGCCTGAAGCACAAGAGGAGAGCGAGCCCACAAAGGAGACACCCATGGGAGGGAAGAGCCGCCGAGGGGGCTCAGTTGGTTAGTATCTTATACTGGTGGTGGTGGCTACAACACATACAATATGCAACCAGCCAGGCTAGAATAGTTAGCTATGACACATACAATATGCAAATAGCCAGGCTAAAAGAGCTAGCTAAAGCACAGTATGGAACCAGGCAGGCAAGAAGAGTTAGCTACAACACATACAGTATGCAACCAGCCAGGCTAAAAGAGCTAGTTAATGCACAATATAGAACCAGGCAGGCTAGAAGAGATGGCTAAAGCACAATATAGAACCAGGCAAGCTAGAAGAGATGGCTAAAGCACAATATAGAACCAGGCAGGCTAGAAGAGCTGGCTAAAGCACAGTATGGAACCAGGCAAGCTAGAAGAGCTGGCTAAAGCACAATATAGAACCAGGCAGGCTCGAAGAGCTGGCTAAAGCACAATATAGAACCAGGCAGGCTAGAAGAGCTGGCTAAAGCACAATATAGAACCAGGCAGGCTAGAAGAGCTGGCTAAAGCACAATATAGAACCAGGCAGGCTAGAAGAGCTGGCTAAAGCACAGTATGGAACCAGACACATGTCTGTTAATTGAAACTTGAACTTGATCTACTCAATGTGAACATTCCTACATCATTATGCTGTGTCCTGTTGAATACACTCTGATGTGCAGCTACATATGGAGTCTATTAAAATATATTAAAAGCTCAGGACTCAGGACTCATATGACCAATAAAGTGACTAATATACAGTAATGAATGAGTCACTTGCTCCAGTCATTAATGGCTCATAGTCACTACTATCCATATGCAAATATAAATGTTAGTTAAGTTTGTGTGTTTGCTGTAGATCTGGTCCTCTCCGAACCGGTTAGAGCAGAAACTCTATACTAGCCTCAGAGCATCAACTACATTACAGACACTCCTTCCAGACCATACCACAGAAGCAGAACGCAAGAGCCTTGCTTCCCTTAATGATATATATATATATATATATATATATATATATATATATTAACCTTTACTAGGCAAGTCAGTTAAAAGGTAAGGCACGAGGGGGTGTGGTATGTGGCCAATATACCACGGTTATGGGCTGTTCTTATGCACAACGCAACGCGGAGTGCCTGGATACAGACCTTAGCTGTGGTATATTGGCCATATACCACACCCCCTTGTGCCTTATTGCTATTATAAACTAATTACCAACATAATTAGAGCAGAAAAAATTTACGTTTTGTAATTTATACCACAGCTGTCAGCCAATCAGCATTCAGGGCTCAAACCACCCAGTTCATAATATGTGAATTATTGTGGATGTGTTAGTGTGTGTGTGTTTTATTTGTGTGTGCGTTATGTTAATAATTGTGTGTTTCTTTCTATTCTCTTCTGAACAGGCACAGTGGAAGCTCAAGGTAAGTCCTTCTCCCTCCCTCTCTGTCTTTTTTCTCTGTGTCCATACTGTGGAATGGTTTTTAGTTTCCATACTGTGGAATGGTTTTTAGTTTCCATACTGTGGAATGGTTTTTAGTTTCCATACTGTGGAATGGTTTTTAGTTTCCATACTGTGGAATGGTTTTTAGTTTCCATACTGTGGAATGGTTTTTAGTTTCCATACTGTGGAATGGTTTTTAGTTTCCATACTGTGGAATGGTTTTTAGTTTCCATACTGTGGAATGGTTTTTAGTTTCCATACTGTGGAATGGTTTTTAGTTTCCATACAGTGGAATGGTTTTTAGTTTCCATACTGTGGAATGGTTTTTAGTTTCCATACTGTGGAATGGTTTTTAGTTTCCATACTGTGGAATGGTTTTTAGTTTCCATACTGTGGAATGGTTTTTAGTTTCCATACTGTGGAATGGTTTTTAGTTTCCATACAGTGGAATGGTTTTTAGTTTCCATACTGTGGAATGGTTTTTAGTTTCCATACTGTGGAATGGTTTTTAGTTTCCATACTGTGGAATGGTTTTTAGTTTCCATACAGTGGAATGGTTTTTAGTTTCCATACTGTGGAATATCTTTTAGTTTCCATACTGTGATAGCGGGGATCAGTGATGGGGGCTAAGTGTTTTACCTGTCCCTTCTTGTCTCAGAGGGTTCTCTCAGACACTACTGAGCACGTGCAGACAGTGTGCATGGGGGGATGTGTAGTTTCTATAGTACCTGCCTAAACCGCCCACCTGCGAACGTTCCTCTCAAACATAACTGTCACCGTGCAGTTTATTACTGTGTAATGAAATTCCGAAAATCTGGAAATCAGCATTTGTCCTACCACTTTTAAAAGGGGGAGATCCAACTCTTTTAAATAATTATAGGCCAATCTCAAAGCTGTCACCCCTGGTGAAAATACTTGAAACCCTTGTGAGTGAACAGCTAAAAGAGTCTATTTTATCAAAGTACCAATCGGGCTTCAGGAAGAAGCATAACACAATTACAGCAGCCATGAAGGTTTTAAATTATATCACTGAAGCCCTTGACAAAAAACAGCACTGTGTCTCACTTTTTATTGATCTCTCTAAGGCTTTTGATACAGGACGATCATGCTATACTAAGGCAGAGATTGTCGAGTGTAGGCCTTTCAGAGCATGCAGTTGCATGGTTTGCTAACTATCTGTCTAATAGAACTCAGTGCACTCAATTTGATGGGCTTATGTCTGTTAAATTGTCTGTCTTTAATGGTGTGCCCCAAGGCTCTGTACTTGGTCCTCTCTTATTCACTATTTTGTCCAGAAAATTGTCCAGAATGCGCAACTTCATTTTTATGCTGACGAAACTGTTATTTACTGTTGTAACTCGTCTCTTACAAAAGCTTTCCAGAACTAGCAAACTGCTTTTTATACTGTTCAACATACCTTGTGTCAATTGAAGCTTATTTCTCAATACTGACAAAACTAAACTAATGGTGTTTTCTAAAGCAAGAAATAGACCTCTGAACCTTTTACCTATTACTACCTGTCAGGGCAAGGAGATTGAGGTTGTAACCTCATATAAATATCTTGGAATTTTAATTGATGACGGCCTCTCTTTAGAATTGCATATTCAACAACTTACAAAAAAATTGAAGCTGAAATTGGGATTTTAATTTTAGGAATAAGGCCTGTTTTTCTTTTGAAGCCAGAAGGAGGCTAGTATCAGCTACATTTATGCCTTTACTAGACAATGGGGATATTTTATATATGAATGCTTCCGCTCAGTGTTTGAGATCAATTGACACTCTTTACCATGGCACTTTGAGATTTATTTTAAACTGCAAAACCCTTACGCACCACTGCACTTTGTATACCAGGGTTGGCTGGCCTTCTCTAGTCACTTGTAGGCTCAGGCACTGGTATACTTTTATTTACAAAACCATTTTGGGTTTACTACCTTTTTATTTGGGCATTTTATTGTTCAGAAATGTGGTGGGTACTCTCTTCGTTCGCTGGATTTTATCCTGCTAACTGTTCCAAATGTCCCAACTGAATTTGGTACAAGGGCTTTTATGTGTTCTGCGCCATCGTCTTGGAACACCTTAGAAAATACTTTTGAACTGGAAGAACTTGTCCCGATTGGTGTTTTTAAATCACTGATGAATGATCTTGAGACTGATTCCCTGACCTGTCAATGTTTTTAATTTGCTGTTTTTGATTTTGTTATACTCTTGTGAATTCTATGGTTTTTACTAGATTATGTACTTGTAGGTTTTCATGTTGTTTGTCTGTAATAATTTTTGTAACGACTTGGTGCTGCCTATCTTGGCCAGGACGCTCTTGAAAAATAGATTTTGAATCTCAATGAGCGCTTCCTGGTTAAATAAAGGTTTCAACTTCTTGGTGACAGGGGGCAGTATTTTCAAGTCCGGATGAAATGCTTGCCCAAATTCAACTGCCTGCTACTCATCCCCAGAAGATAAGACATGCATATCATTAATACTGTTTGATAATAACTGTTTGAATAACTGTTTGAATCATGTCTGTGAGTATAACAGAACATATTTAGCAGGCGAAACCCAGAGGACAAACCATTCAGATTTTTTTTTGAGGTCACTCTCTTTTCAATGGTTTTTCATTGGGAATCCAGATTTCTAAGGGACCTTCTTCCAGTTCCTACCGCTTCCACTGGATGTCACCAGTCTTTAGAAATTGGTTGAGGTTTTTCCTTTGTGTAATGAAGAAATAAGGCCATCTTGAACTAGGGTCACTTGAAGTGTAGAGGCGCGTGACCAGAAAGCTAGCTACGGTTTGTTTTCCTCCTGTATTGAAGACAGATCATCCCGTCTTCAATTGTATCAATTATTTACCTTGAAAATACCTAAAGTTATATTACAAAAGTAGTTTGAAATGTTTTGGCAAAGTTTACAGGTAACTTAGTCACGTTTCGCAAATTGGAACCGGTGTTTTTCTGGATCAAACGCGCCAAATAAATGGACATTTTGGATATATATTGACGGAATTAAATGAACATTTGTGATGTTGATGGGACATATTGGAGTGCCAACAAAAGAAGCTCGTCAAAGGTAAGGCATGAATTATATTTTTATTTCTGCGTTTTGTGTCGCCTGCAGGGTTGAAATATGCTTTTCTCTTTTTGTTTACGGAGGTGCGATCCTCAGATAATAGCATCGTTTGCTTTCACTGAAAAGCCTTTTTGAAATCTGACATATTGGCTGGATTCACAACAAATGTAGTTTTAATTTACTATCTTGCATGTGTGATTTAATGAAAGTTTGATTTTTATAGTAATTTATTTGAATTTGGCGCTTAAGTGATAGTTAGCAAGTGAAGTGTGCGGGGGGTTCCATTCATTTACAGTTTTTCTCAATTGCTAAAACACTATTTCTGAACTCTTGCTCCATTTCCTGAAAACATTAAACACAAAACCTCATCTTCAAGCACTATTTACATAACCTCTGACTCCTCTTGCAAAATGAAACATTCGCCTCAAAACAGTTTTACCTGTGTTCAAAATCAAACACTGCTCTCAAATCATAAACAAAGTAATCAAAATGATATACACTCTCAACCAGTCAGTAAACAATACACCGAAAAATAGAAAACACATTGTTCAGAACATACAATTCTCAGGGAGAAGTACATTTTTAATTTAAAAAAATATTAATATTTTTCCGTCATTGTCTTTTGATGAACGAAAACATGTTCTATCATAGTAGCTCAAAATTGATCAGAAATTACTTCTCTGCTTTGCTCTGTGCAATTTTGTTCTTCCTCCTCCTTGTACCCCTATTTTTATAGTACTGTACCCTGCATCTCACAAACTTGTCCTTTGTCTCTGTGATACTGTAATTCTTGTTCTTTGTTGATATGAACCTGCAACCAGTCAAAATCTATTGAGCAGTCAGTACTGTTAATAAATGGAAAGCACAATGTTCAGGGCCATACAATTCATCCATTGTACAGTATACAGCCTACAATGCACTGTACTACAGTATCCATTCTCAGACTTTTTCCTTCCCACCTTCAACAACCTGTTTGCTCGCTCTTATATTGGTTGTGTCGCATCATTTGAAACAGGTTAAATCAATTTTGAGTGGTTGTGTTCAATCAATGACATATGTTCTCTATTTGTATTTGATTGTTGCCACTTGTGTTTACCAGTATGGATGACATATGCATTAGAGTGCAGAATGTGTTTTGAGAATGAGAATGTGTTTAGAGTTTTGCTGAAAAGTCTAACTGAGATCTGCAAATTGTGTTTTATCATGTGAAATGGTTTAAGGTATTGACAACAGAATGCATAATTAGCTAAATGAGTCCAGGCAACTGAGAACTTTGTTCAGCCAATGGGTTTTAGTGTTTTAGCAATTGATAAAAACTGTAAACTATGGTTGTTATTTCTTGTGTGTAGTGACTCTGTTGTGATGGCATTCCGCTCCGTCGTATTGTCTTACTGTATGTGGGAAGAGTTCGATTGACGCAGTGACAGCGTTAAGAACTGGATGTGTTGACAGAGTTAGTAGTTGTACCTGCTGACAGTTGTGTGGAGGGTAGTGTACTGACTGTAATTATTGGATTAATACTCTCTGGCGTTTTAGACACGCATTATAATGCACACACATACAACCTCGCCACATTTCACAAGGAACGCCACTGCTCTGGACACAAGCAGAGCCCTACAGTGTCTGGATGCAACATACTGTTTGTCTGAATGTAACAGCATCACACTGCACTACCTGATATGAAATAAATCTGCTGTGAAAATACTGTACAGAAGCACCTAATAGAACCACGCAACAAGCTGCATTAAAGGCACCGTTATAACCAGTGTACTGTTGTCTCTATAGGGGCTAGCTCTGGCTCGGTTGTGAGCATTCTGTGTGCTATCGGCGTGGCGATCGTTGGAGCTGCCACCGGATACTTTGCCTATCAGAAGAAGAAGCTCTGTTTCAAGAACAGTGGAGGTGAGATACCATTAACTACATAATGTACAGTCTATTAATGTAGCTACATTTACCACTAGAGAGAGAGAGAGATAAATTAATTCCCTGTCTCTCCATCAGGGGATGTAGTGAGTGGCCCTAAGGAGAAGGCTGAGACCCGGTCCGATCCCCAGGGTACGTAGTACGTAATGTCTTAATAAATCAAACTAATAAAACACTATTCTGCGGTGTGGTGTTGTGTTTGTCTGGTGTTGTGTTTGTCCGGTGTTGTGATTGTCCGGTGTTAATCCAGCATGTCCTTTTCTGGTTGCAGTTCTCAGCAATTTGCTGACTAATTCATCCTAGATCATCTGAGATTCCACTGGAAAAGAACCAGGACCAGCAGCAGAGTTTCCCACAACGCACACACACACACACACACGCATACACTCAAACACAGATTTGTCTCAATCTTTAGGCCTTGAACTGATATAGCTGTACAACTGTGAGATAGTTGTGTGGGGTTATGAACCTTCAGTACCACGTTAGAGTGTGAGACCAATCAGTAGTATCTCTGTGTCTTCTAATGATCACATTTGTAATCTGTTTAAAGGGGTGACATTTTCTGTCCACTAAACCGCACCTGAAACAATGTAGGCCTATTTCTTCTAATACTAGTACTGGGATGTACTGTATTGTAGCTCAGAACCTCATTCTATGTTGTCTATGAGAAGGCAGCGCAATTTATATGGATCTATCGTAAACAATGTGTATAGGCACAGCTCATGATTATTATTTCCTAGGTTATTTTGGACAAAATGGCTCCTCTATTTGAAATGGTACCTTTGTTTGTTGTTGGTTTCTTGATTTAGCCTGGTCCCATGTTGATTGTGCTGTAGCCAACTCTTTTAGCCTGGTTCCATAATGAATGTAGCCAACTCTTCTATCATTGTCAAGCCATACACATTTGGGGTAACAATTAAGGAACTCCGAGATGAGTTGGCTAAAGCAGCAACAGACCGGACCACCTGGCTAGTAGTGTTGTTCAGGAAGCTGAATGAGAGCTGGCAAGTGGAAGCTGTATGAGAGCTGGCAAAGAGGACAGAAGATGTCGCCCCTGTTGTGTGTTTGCTTGGTATTTTTGGGGGCTTGGAGACCTTTACCGGCGGGTTGTCTAAAATGTAACAATGAATGTGAACATTTATCAAATCAAATCAGAGTTTATTTGTTGCATGCAAAGGGTCGCAGATATAATTGCAGGGTACTGCTCTGTAGATGGTTCACCTGGCAGGCCTGATCACGATTCTATCTCACTACTAGTGCCAGTCTGAAATGGCTCCCTGTTCCCTCTATAGTGGAATTCTTTTGGAGCCCTGCTATGAAAGGAATAGGGTGCCATTTTGGACATAGCTGGGGGGGGGGGGGTAAAGTAGTGACCCGCCGGACACTTCAATCCAGCCCGTGAGACATACCCCCTTTTCTCCCCAATTTCATGGTATCCAATTGGTAGTTACAGTCCTGTCCCATTGCTGCAACTCCCGTACGGACTCGGGAGAGGTGAAGGTCGAGAGCCATGCGTCATCCGAAACACGACCCAGCCAAGCCGCACTGCTTCTTGACACAATGCCCGCTTAACCCGGAAGCCAGCTGCACCAATGTGTCAGAGGAAACACCATACACCTGGCGACTGTGTCATGCGCCCGGCCCGCCACAGGAGTTGTTAGAGCACAATGGGACAAGGAAATCTCGGCCTGCCAAACCCTCTCCTAACCCGGACAACGCTGGGTCAATTGTACACCGCCTCATGGGTCTCCCAGTCACGGCCAGCTGTGACACAGCCTGGGATCAAACCCGGGTCTGTAGTGATGCCTCAAGCACTGCAATGCAGGAGGCCCCCAAATTGATTTTAACAAACAATTGGTCCCCCAATTGTTGAATTTCAAAATCCCGATGTGGCCCTCGAGCAATTAAGGTTTGCCCACCCCTGCTCTAGACTTAGGCAGGACTGTCACACACTTCACCATGGAGACTGTCAGGGGTCTCCAACGCCCGTCCTGGAGAGCTACTGGGTGAACTGTGCTGTTAATGCAGGTCTGGAACAAAAGCCTGCACACCCAGCAGCTCTCCAAGATCACAATTGGAGAACCCAGTACCTGCGTCACACTATAGGGCCGACCCGAACAGTACTGTGCTGGCCATCATATTTTCTTTTCATATTGTCCTTTCCAACAAGGCTCCAGCAACTATGGTGGATGCGTAACCAGGCCAGCCCAGTACAGCTTCACAGTCGAAGACTTAAACTTCAGAGAAGCACTTTCTGATTAGCTTGGTCCCATGATCTGTGTGTCCTTTAGCCAACTAACTGCTCTGAATATCATTGTCTTGACAAGGCCTCTTTTGGAGAAGCACTTTACCAATCTGATCATGTTTTGAGTAATGATGATACAAGTTGGTATACAGAATACTACGGTCTTCTATTTAAGGAATCTGTCTTTATCTTGTGTTTGAGAATTGTGTGATTTTAATCTTTTAGCACTTATTTGTTTTGCTTTGAATAATGTTGGAGACCTGAATAAAGGAGCTGTTAAGGGGGAACTATGTGTCATGTGCCTGTTGTGTGTGAAGGGTGTGGCAAAGTCTGGTTCAAACCCAGTCAGTAACATATGGATCTGTGCTATTTGAGACACAGCTGCCTGTATGAATCAGACATGACCAGAACAGCTTGATATGTCAGGTATTCATCATCAGAGGGCGGACACACACACACACACCACACACACACACACACACACACACACACACACACACACACACACACACACACACACACACACACACACACACACACACACACACACACACACACACACACACACACACACACACACGGTTGTAGTGATTGATAGTGACAGATACATAAAGCAAGGCCTGGAGCATCAGGTGCATTACTACAGGTATATGTGGGAACCTGCGCTGAATAACTTCTCACCTTACGGGTGCATATCATCATCATATCATCCATAAGCATTCACCAGCTAATTAGATCAGGAAGTGCACACTGGCATAATTGGTGTTTTGTAATATTTGATTGTAAGTCAAACAGACAACAAACTTGTGATCATGGAATGCAGAAACAAATATATTTATTGGTGTCACGACAGACTAATAAACTTTAGTAGTTCAAGGCAAGACAGGTGTTGGTAATAAATATTGAATATCGAGGATATTGTATTAAATTGGGCCATTTCATGAATGAATTAGAGCTGAAATGTCAGAATGTGTTGTTGGCTAGACTCACAGCCATCTTAATATATATTATTCAAATGTATTTATGTGTATTGTATGTATGAATATTTGTAGTCAACTATCCTAACTGTAATCCTTCCTTTGCACATGGCATTGACCTTGGTGCTGGAGGAATTTTCTGCAGCAGAACTGACAAGATTCCCTATTCCACATGATAAATAAGTGTGTCTGTCTGTGAAGGAGTGCCAAACAGTTCACTGGTCTTGACGATAATGATTCACTTGGTATTATCAATCGAGGAGGGGGATAATTTGGTTTTAAAAGCATTTGCCTTGTTCACACTGCAGGCCTTAACGATCAATTTATTTTTTATGTGTTTTGGAATACTGACGGTCCAAACAGCAATCATTTGCTGATATTGCTATGCTAGTTGTCATAGTAATGATGGGTGGTGGTGCTCGTGCTTTCTATCACTCAGAAGCCATGTAAAAAGATAAGGTTGGTAACAGCAATGCCTGCCATGGATGTTTTTCAGTTGCTTTGAGTGTTCGGCTGAACCCTTTTTGGTTCCAGGGAGAACCCTTTTGGGTTTCATGTAGAAAGGGTTCTACATGGAAAGGGAAAGGGTTCTACATGGAACCCAAAAAGGTTCTACCTAGAACCAAAAAGGGTTCTTCAAAGGGTTCTCCTATAGGGACAGCAAAATAACCATTTTAGGTTCTAGATACACGACATGACCAAAAGTATGTGGACACCTGTTCATTGAACATCTCATTCCAAAATCATGGGCATTAATATGGAGTTGGTCCCCCCTTTGCGATAACAGCCTCCACTCTTCTGGGGAGGCTTTCCACTAAATGTTGGAAACATTGCTGCAGGGACTTGCTTCCATTCAGCCACAAGAGCATTAGTGAGGTCGGGCACTGATGTTGGGTGATTAGGCCTGGCTCGCAGTCAGCTTTCCAATTTATCCCAAAGGTGTTCGCTGGGGTTGAGATCAGAGCTCTGTGCATGCCAGTCAAGTTTTTCCACACCGATCTCGACAAACCATTTCTGTAGAACCCTTTTTTTGTGTTCAGGGGCATTGTCATGCTGAAACAGGAAAGGGCCTTCCCCAAACTGTTGCCACAAAGTTGAAAGCACATAATCTTCTAGAATGCTGTAGCATTAAGATTTCCTTTCACCCAGTGATTAATTTGAGTCACCTCTCAGTTTTGGAGTGTTTCGTTCCTGAACCTATCTGCCAGGATCTGGTACCTCTCGAGGCATGAAACATAATTTTCACTGTTTGCAATGTAAACATTTGAATAAAAGCGATCAGAGTTAATTCGAGTTGCCTCTTCTTTATGTGAAGAGGTAGATTTTCAGCCCGCGCCCGATATTCTAAGAACTGATTTGGGTTGGGCCAGCACAGGTTTATGATTTGCGCAACATTGTAGCCTAGAGCCGAACTCTAGCCTAGTCACAAGCCATTGCATTCAGTCGGGAACAAGTGGCAAATCTGTCAGTGAACAGCATGCACCCAAAACAGGCCTTTCACAATATTTCAAATACAATCATGGGATAGCACAAGTTGGAAAGCAAATGGCTCCTGCTGAAACAACAATGCTTCTCTATGTAGGCTATGAAAATATTTGATCATCTTCCAAATAGGCCTATGAGTGAACAGAATTTTTTTAACAAACTTAACTGAGAGAGATTATGGAATGCCGTTTGGGTCTTTGCGTGTCAAAAACAATACACATAAGATAACACTGTTTGACCGTCAGATAACACTGTCAGTATCAGTAGCACTGTCAAAGCTGTACAACAAATTCTGCAAACAAGCAAACACCGGCCACGAACGGTGTGTTTACAATACAGCATTGGTAATAAAGCATTATTTGTTCGACCGAACTTCTGGGGTACCTCGCCAGCGCAAATACAACCAGCCTGAAAACAATGACCAGTAAAAACTGCAGTCATTTTCATTATTCTTAGCAATGATTAAGGAATCCTTGTAAGTAAGTATTAGCTAGGTAGCCACTTGTTGTTCGCCTATTGAAATTGAACTTCAGTTCATTAAAATAAATAGCTAGCCAGCTCCTTAATCGTGAAGGGTCATTCGCAAATGAGTCGGCTCTAATATTTAAATAAATAGAATTAACTAATTCAAAGAACGAAAAAAAGAAGTAAAATAATATAGGCCTAAATGCTCAAGTGCACACACATTCGTTCTGACTGTCTGCTCAGACAAACAGCCTCACCTGTTGTTCCTGTCAGACATGCATTGTCAACCAATGAACCAAAGATGCGTGAGGGAGGGCCGAGCCAACTCACTCACAGTCACACTATCACGACTTCCGCCGAAGTTGGTCCCTCTCCTTGTTCGGGCAGCGTTGGTGGTCAACGTCACCAGCTTTCTAGCCACCGTGATCCACTTTTAATTTTCCATTTGTTCTGTCTTTGTCATTTCACACCTGGCTTCACTTTATCAATTACTTGTTAATTATTTAACCCCCTGGTCTACATGTTGTATTTGTGAGTGATTGTTGTATTGTATTGTGGTCCGTATTGTGTGGCCGTGTATATTACGTATTATGTTTGAAATTTTGAGTAAAGTATTTTATTACTCATATCTGCTGTCCTGCGCCTGACTCACCTCAAGAATGGAGTCAGCAGGAGCAGACGCCCTCCCAGTTGCAGTGGAGGAGCGCATTCAGCAGCACGCAACCATTTTGCAACGTCTGGGCACAGCTATGGATTGCGTGCTGCAAACGATGGATCGTTGTGAGAGAGGTTATCCAGCGCCTCCACCAGTTCCACGACAACAGGTCCCACTGTCCACCCCTCTTCCACCTGGTCCCAGCGGGATTCTACTCGCGCTCCCGAGGGAGTATGATGGGACGGCTGCCGGATGCCAGGGGTTTCTACTACAGCTGGAGCTCTACCTGACGACCATCCACCTGGCTCCTTCGGGGCGTGAGAGTGTGTCCGCCTTCGTCTCCTGCTTCTCAGGCAAAGCACTGGAGTGGGCCAACGCCGTATGGAGTGAGGGAGACGCGCCGTTGGACTATTACGCAGAGTTCACCCGCCACTTTCGGGCAGTGTTCGACCACCCGCCTGAGGGTCGAGAGGCGGGTGAACGTCTGTTCCACCTGAGGCAGTGGACGAGGAGCTCGCAAGATTTTGCCTTGGACTTCCGGACCCTGGCCGCCAGCGCGGGATGGAACGACAGGGCCCTGATCGATCACTACAGGTGCAGTCTGCGCGAGGACGTCCGTCCCTCACCTTGGACCAGCTGATGGACATGTCCATCCGGCTGGACAACCTGCTGACTGCCCACAAACGTC
Organism: Oncorhynchus mykiss; assembly: GCF_057628025.1. NCBI lineage: Eukaryota > Metazoa > Chordata > Actinopteri > Salmoniformes > Salmonidae > Oncorhynchus > Oncorhynchus mykiss. The sequence goes on from NC_143043.1 coordinate 35,457,090, forward strand.
CGGATCAGGACCTGTCGGTTCCATCCCCCAGCACCTCCGCCCTGACGCCCATGGAGCTGGGAGGTGCTGCACTTAATGCGACCGGAGGAGGGGCCATTCCTTGCACCATCTGTGGTCGCAGACGGCACACTGCTGGTCGGTGCTGGTGGGGTTCCTCAGGGAGTCGAGGCAGCAGGCCTCTATCGTGTCACCCCAGGTGAGTCGGCACCAGGCTCACCCAGAGCCCTCTGTTGCTCACATGTATGTGTTTATTTAATTTCCTGAGTTTTCCCCGCATTCCCAGCATAAGGCGCTAAAAGCATACCACCCTGCATACCACTGCTGGCTTGCTTCTGAAGCTAAGCAGGGTTGGTCCTGGTCAGTTCCTGGATGGGAGACCAGATGCTGCTGGAAGTGGTGTTGGAGGGCCAGTAGGAGATACTCTTTCCTCTGGTCTAAAAAAATGTCCCAATACCCCATGGCAGTGATTGGGGACACTGCCCTGTGTAGGGTGCTGTCTTTCGGATGGGACGTTAAACAGGTGTCCTGACTCTGCGGTCATTAAAGATCCCATGACACTTATCGTAAGAGTAGGGGTGTTAACCCCGGTGTCCTGGCTAAACTCCCAATCTGGCCCTCAAACCATCACGGTCACTAATAATCCCCAGTTTACAATTGGCTCATTCATCCCCCTCCTCTCCCCTGTAACTATTCCCCAGGTCGTTGCTGCAAATGAGAATGTGTTCTCAGTCAACTTACCTGGTAAAATAACGGATAATAAATAAAATAAAATAAGGCGCTAGTAGATTCAGGCGCAGCTGGGAATTTTATTGACCGTTCATTTGCTCTTAGTTTAGGGATTCCCATTGTTCCTGTGGATATGCCCTTCCCTGTGCACACCCTAGATAGTCAACCATTAGGGTCAGGGCTGATTAGGGAGGCCACCGCTCCACTTGACATGGTTACGCAGGAGGGTCATAAGGAGAGAATCAGTCTCTTCCTTATTGATTATCCTGCGTTTCCTGTGGTGCAGGGCTTACCCTGGTTGGCCCGTCATGACCCCACTATTTTGTGGCAACAGAGGGTTCTCAAGGGGTGGTCACGAGACTGCTCAGGGAAGTGTGTGGGGTTTTCCATCGGTGCGACTACGGTGGAAAGTCCAGTATGCCGATTTGGCACTCACTTTCTGTAAGAAGGGGGCGACTAAATTACCACCTCATTGATTGGGGGATTGTGCGATAAATCTCCTGGGAGACGCAGCACTTCCCAGGAGTCAAGTGTATCCTCTGTCACAGGAGGAGACAGTGGTTATGGAGACATGCACTTCCCAGGAGTCAAGTGTATCCTCTGTCACAGGAGGAGACGGTGGTTATGGAAACATATGTCTCCGAATGCCTGTGGCAGGGATAAATTCGGCCCTCCACTTCACCTGCCTCCTTAAGTTTATTTTTTGTGAAGAAGAAGGGTGGGGATCTGCGCCCGTGTATTGACTATGGAGGGATCAATCAGATCACTGTAAGGTACAGCTACCCGCTGCCTCTCATCGCCAGTGCGATCAAGTCAATGCACGGGGCGCGCTTCTTCACAAAATTGGATCTCAGTAGCGCTTACAACCTGGTGCGTATCCGGGAAGGGGACGAGTGGAAGATGGCATTTAGTACAACCTCAGGGCACTATGAGTACCTCGTCATGCCGTACGGGTTGACGAATGCTCCATCAGTTTTCCAGGCCTTTGTTGACAAGATTTTCCGGGACCTGCATTGGCAGGGTGTAGAGGTGTATAATCGATGACATTCTGATATACTCCGCTACACACGCCGAGCATGTGTCTCTGGTGCGCAGGGTGCTTGGTCGACTGTTGGAGCATGACCTGTACATCACAAGGCTGAGAAATGTCTGTTCTTCCAACAGTCCGTCTCCTTGTCAGGGGTGGAGATGGAGAGTGACCGCATTTCAGCCGTCTGTAATTGGTCGACTCCCACCATGGTAAAGGAAGTGCAGCGGTTTCTAGGGTTTTCCAACTACTACCGGAGGTTTATCCGGGGTTTTGGTCAGGTAACAGCACCCATTACCTCACTGCTGAAGGGGGGACCGGTGCGGCTGCAGTGGTCGGCTGAGGCGGACTGGGCTTTTGGTCACCTGAAGGCTCTGTTTACCTCGGCTCCTGTGCTGGCTCATCCGGATCCCTCTTTAGCGTTCATAGTGGAGGTGGACGCGTCTGAAGCTGGGATAGGAGCTGTGCTCTCTCAACGCTCGGGCACGCCACCAAAGCTCCGCCCTTGTGCTTTCTTTTCGAAGAAGCTCAGCCCGGCGGAGCGAAACTATGATGTGGGGGACCGGGAGCTGTTGGCTGTTGTCAAGGCTCTGAAAGCGTGGAGACATTGGCTTCTCATCTGGACTGACCACCTCAATCTGGAGTACATCTGGGCGGCGAGGAGACTGAACCCTCGCCAGGCAAGGTGGGCTATGTTCTTTACCCGTTTTGTTTTCACTCTATCCTACAGACCAGGTTCCCAGAACACTAAGGCAGATGCACTGTCCCGGATGTATGACACAGAGGAGCGGTACATGGATCACACTCCCATACTTCCGGCCTCTTGCCTGGTGGCACCGGTGGTGTGGGAGATGGACGCGGACATCGAGCGGGCGTTACGCACAGAGCCCACTCCCCCCAGTGTCCAGCTGGGCTCCTGTACGTTCCGTCTGCTGTCCGCGACTGTTTGATCTATTGGGCCCATGCGTCACCCTCCTCTGGTCATCCTGGCATCGGTCGGACGGTGCGTTGCCTTAGTGGGAAGTACTGGTGGCCCACCTTGGCCAAGGACGTGAGGGTTTATGTTTCCTCCTGCTCGTTGTGCGCCCAGTGCAAGACTCCCAGGCACCTGCCCGGAGGGAAATTACAACCCCTACCCGTTCCACAACGGCCGTGGTCGCACCTGTCGGTGGACTTCCTGACGGATCTTCCTCCCTCACAGGGCAACACCACGATCCTGGTCGTTGTGGATCGGTTTTCTAAGTCCTGCCGTCTCCTCCCTTTGCCCAGTCTCCCTACAGCCCTACAGACTGCGGAGTCCCTGTTCACTCACGTCTTCTGGCACTACGGGGTGCCTGAGGACATAGTCTCTGATCAAGGTCCCCAGTTCACGTCCAGGGTCTGGATAGCGTTCATGGAATGTCTGGGGGTCTCGGTCAGCCTTACCTCAGGTTTTCACCCCGAGAGTAATGGGCAGGTGGAGAGAGTAAATCAGGATGTGGGTGGGTTTCTGCGGTCATATTGCCAGGACCTGCTGATATCTCAAAGTGCTGTACCCAGCCTAAAACCCCAAACAGCAAGCAATGCAGGTGTAGAAGCACGGTGGCTAGGAAAAACTCCCTAGAAAGGCCAAAACCTAGGAAGAAACCTAGAGAGGAACCAGGCTATGTGGGGTGGCCAGTCCTCTTCTGGTTGTGCCGGGTGGAGATTATAACAGAACATGGCCAAGATGTTCAAATGTTCATAAATTACCAGCATGGTTGAATAAATATAAGGCAGAACAGTTGAAACTGGAGCAGCAGCACGGCCAGGTGGACTGGGAACAGCAAGGAGTCATCATGTCAGGTAGTCCTGAGGCATGGTCCTAGGGCTCAGGTCCTCCGAGAGAGAGAAAGAGAGAAAGAGAGAATTAGAGAGAGCACACTTAAATCACACAGGACACCGAATAGGACAGGAGAAGTACTCCAGATATAACAGACTGACCCTAGCCCCCCGACACATAAACTATTGCAGCATAAATACTGGAGGCTGAGACAGGAGGGGTTAGGAGACACTGTGGCCCCATCTGAGGACACCCCCGGACAGGGTCAAACAGGAAGGATATAACCCCACCCACTTTGCCAAAGCACAGCCCCCACACCACTAGAGGGATATCTTCAACCACCATCTTACCATCCTGAGACAAGGCCGAGTATAGCCCACAAAGATCTGCGCCACGGCACAACCCAAGGGGTTACATGGTCCAAGCACACCAAGACAGTCGTGAAGAGGGCATGACAAAACCTATTCCCCCTCAGGAGACTGAAAAGATTTGGCATGGGTCCTCAGATCCTCAAAAGGTTCTACAGCTGCACCATTGAGAGCATCCTGACTGATTGCATCACTGCCTGGTATGGCAACTGCTCGTCCTCCCACCGCAAGGCACTACAGAGGGTAGTGCGTACAACCCAGTACATCACTGGGGCCAAGCTCCCTGCCATCCAGGACCTCTATACCAGGTGGTATCAGAGGGAGGCCCTAAAAATTGTCAAAGACTCCAGCCACAATAGTCATAGACTGTTCTCTCTACTACCGCACAGCAAGCGGTACCGGAGCGCCAAGCCTAGGTCCAAGAGGCTTCTAAACAGCTTCTACCCCCAAGTCATAAGACTCCTGAACATCTAATCAAATGGCTACCCAGATTATTTGCATTGCCCCACCCCCCTTTAACAGCGCTGATACTCTCTGTTATCATCTATGCGTAGTCACTTTAATAACTCTACCTACATATACATATTATCTCAACTAACCGGTGCCCCCACACATTGACTCTGTACAGGTACCCCCTGTATATAGTTTCGCTATTGTTATTTTACTGCTGCTTTTTAATTACTTGTTACTTTTATTTCTTATCAGTATTTTTTAAACGTCATTGTTGTTTAGGGGCTCGTAAGTAATTATTTCACCTGTTGTATTCGGCGCATGTGACTAATACAATTTGATTTGATCATTGGGTGAGTCATTGAAACTGGAAAACTTTTTTAGGACTATAATTTCCTCCTCATATTGTACAATATTTGTGTCTCCTCCACACTCCTAGACCTAGGCTATTGATGGATTCAAGACGAGGTCATGTTTAACGATCTCACATTCTCAGTTTGTCGGTATCAAAACAGCAAGACATTTAAATCATTGGTGCAGTATTAAAAAATATTAGGCTAAAGTCTCCAGTCATGTAAATTTACATAGAATTGCATGAAATGCATTAATAAAAGGATCAATTTTTTCCGGGCCCTTGGCTACAAAACAAATTCTGCAAGCACATCTACTCTACTGCTCTATTCTCGACCACTATGCTAATGCAATGATATGATGATAGTGTTGTTGGCCAGACCCAGTACCTCAGAGCTCCTCAGGTCACACCCCTCTAGCGTTCACTTTTTGTTCCGACACCTCCAGACTTACAAATTAAGCACTGCCTTCACTGGAACTAAGGGGCCTGGCCCGAACCATGAAAAACAGCCCCAGACCATTGTTCCTCCACCAAATGTTAGTTGGCACTGTGCATTCGGGCAGGTAGCGTTCTCCTGGCATCTGCCAAACTCAGATTCATCCATCGAACTGCCAGATGGTGAAGCGTATTTCATCACTGCAGAGAAAACATTTCCACTGCTCCAGAGTCCAATGGTGGCGAACTTGGCACCACTCCAGCCGATGCTTGGCATTGCGCATTATGATCTTAGACTTGTGTGCGGCTGCTCGGCCATGGAAACCCATTTCATGAAGCTCCCTATGAACAATTGTGCTGATATTGCTTCCAAGGTCAGTTTGGAACTCGGTAGTGAGTATTGCAACCGAGGACAGACGATTTTTATGCTCAACGCGCTTCAGCACTCTGCGGTCCTGTTCTGTGAGCTTGTGTGGCCTACCACTTCACGGCTGAGTCATTGTTGCTCCTAGACGTTTCCACTTCACAATAACAGCACTTACAGTTGACCGGGGCATCTCTATCAGGGCAGAAATTTGATGAACTGACTTGTTGGAAAGGTGGCATCCATGAAGGTGCCACGTTGAACGTCACTGAGCTTTTCAGTAAGGTCATTCTATTGCCAATGCTTGTCTATGGAGATTGCATTTGTGTGTGCTCGATGTTATACACCTGTCAGCAAAGGGTGTGGCTGAAATAGCCGAATCCACTAATTTAAAGGCGGTCTCCACATACTTTTGTATATAGTATCACTCTTTTTTTGTAAGAGCGTAGTTTAAGAACACTTTAAAAGCCTCAACAGATAAGATGATCCAACTTTCAAAACTAGTCCTTTTCAGCTAACCACAGCAGTCAACTACTATCTAGGTACAGTAGTTATTTTTATGTCTATCACATTCACTAATTAACAATTTAGCTATTCAGATATCAGTCTAAAAATCACTTATAATACATCTGATTTGACCATGGCATGGCCAGGAATCAGATTTTGGCTTGAAATATCTAATTCCATGTTCAGGCTGCAAGAAAAAGAACAGGTTCGAAAAGTATATGCAAAGAAATGGGATTTGTGTCACTTCAAACTGCCAGTGTGAACAAGGCTTTAGATTCTGTAGTTCTGCAAGCAACTGAGCGGCTGCCCCCCTCAGACTCACAACTGCGCATTTAATACCAACATGTCGGTAAAACGAAATATCGCACATGCTCCTGTAACTACGGTAAATGGGGGACAGTTGTACAGTGGTGTTACGTCTTCGCAACTTGAATCAATCGCGTTATTGTGTTTCAGAATGAGGTAAGAGATGGTGATGTGGCAGACGGTATGGATTGAGCGCAACATTTCGAAAAGCATAATTTGTGTGTTGCATTGATTATAACCTTTAGCGATCTATAAGTGTATAGATGCAACTCGATTAACCGTATGGCTTGGTTTTGTTTCGAACGTTCAACCGGTGTTTCTATCAGGTTATTTTACTGAATGGTTTGACCTTCTGAACTGGCATAAACTAAGACGTTCTCCCATAAACTCTAAAGGAAGTTCTAGCGCTGTTACACAACACTGAAGTTAATGCGTGACTGTTTCCTTACGCAAAGAAAGTGCACGTTTAGCTGAAATAACTAATTGTTCAGACTATATTGGGCTATGCAGGCCATAGTCTACTTTGTGCCTTTATCTGCGTGGAGCTATCAGTCAGTCGATCGGCTACCAGTGTAAATCAGAGGAAGATAAGAGAACAATGGTATATGTTGTTGACAAAACTAACGTTCTATAACGTTTCACCCTCCTGAACATACCTCATGCTATGGATCACTGAGTTAAGTTAGTGTGACCACACACACACACCCCCGACAGATAGGTGATCATTTTGTATTTATTTAACCTTTAGTTAACCAGGCAAGTCAGTTAAGAACACTTTCTTATTTACAATGATGGCTTATACCGGGCAAACTTGGATGACGCTGGGCCAATTGTGCGCTGCCCTATGGGACTCCCAATCACAGCCGGTTGTGATACAGTAGGAAGGTTAGAGCACCATTTGTCTCTAAGGTATGATCTATATCTCTCCATCGGGCTGTCCCTCTGTTGTTCCATGAGGTGAAATGTTTAGAACCATTACAGATAGAAACAGTTAATTTAGCTGACTAACATGATCACACCTGTTCTACAATATACATACTACATATCGGTGAACATTCTGTAAAACTGCTTCTTCCTGACCTTTACACCTGACCCCCAGGCTCTGCTTGCTGGCCCTGTTGCTGCTCCTGGACACAGGAAGTGATGTCACAGCATCAGAGGAGGACAGGAAGCCCAACTTCGTCCTGATGATGGTGGACGACCTTGGCATTGGGGACATCGGTTGTTACGGCAATGACACCATCAGGTAACAGAGGCAACCAGGCAATCTGCAGCCTTCCCAAAAACAACTACAGTTTTGAGTTTATAACACTTGCTTTCTCTCGCTCGCTCTCTCGCTCTCTCTCTCAGGACTCCTAATATCGACCGTTTAGCAGCAGAGGGAGTGAAGTTGACTCAGCATATAGCTGCCGCTCCACTCTGTACACCCAGTAGAGCTGCCTTCCACACAGGACGCTACGCACTGCGCTCAGGTAGCACACACAAGTGTACATGTAACACACACACACACATGTACAAAGACAATATTGGAAGCATTAGAGGAGTTATTGGAATTAATGGTGTGTGTGTTTGTGTGTGTGTGTGTGTGTAGGTCTGGGCAGTACAGGGCGTGTGCAGGTGTTGTTGTTTCTGGGAGGTTCTGGGGGTCTACCACCCACTGAGACCACCTTCGCTAAGAGACTACAGGAGCAGGGATACACCACCGGACTAGTGGGTAAGAGAGAGAGAGAGACACACACACACACACTAACCCACACACACACTAACACACTGATGTGTACCTGTAGGTAAATGGCACCTGGGTGTGAACTGTGAGCTTCGAGGGGACCACTGCCACCACCCCAACACACACGGCTTCAGCTACTTCTACGGCCTGCCTTTCACCCTGTTCAATGACTGTAGACCAGGGGAGGGGAAGGATGTACTAGCTGACCTGCAGAACACACTGTGGCAGCTAACACTACTGGGGGCCCTGGCCCTGCTCAGCCTGGTAGGGTCCAATGACTCCTTATTCCACATGACAGAGTATCATGTCTGTTCTACATACTCTATCTCTATCTGAGTGCCTCAAACAGTTCACTGGCCTTGATGATAATGATTCACATGGTTTTCTGAAAGTTATGTGGGTGTGTCTAACTCCTCTCTCCCTGTCTGTAGGTGTGTGTCCGTGTGTGTGGTCTGCTTGAGGTGAGTGTGTCCGTCATCGTGGCGGTGACTTGTCTGAGCCTACTGGCGTTCAGTGTGTGGTTCGTGCCCTTTGAACTCCTGATGACCTGGAACTGCATCATCATGAGGAACCAGGAAGTGGTGGAGCAGCCGATGGACCTAGACACGTTATCACAAAGACTACTGGGAGAGGCCCAAGGCTTCATAGAGAGGTCAGAACAGTCAATCAATCAATCATGATTTTCCCCACATAGGTATAGCCAATCTAGTACGTTCAGGATAAAGGCTAGGGGTGAGTATTGGATGAGAGTTCAAAGCTTGTTTGTGTGTTGGATAGGAATGCTGACAGACCGTTCCTCCTGTTCTTGTCTCTGGCCCACGTACACACTCCTCTGTTCTCCTCTCCTGGCTTTGCTGGGAAGAGTCGCCATGGTCTCTATGGAGACAACGTAGAGGAGGTGGACTATATGATAGGTGAGCGGTTTGTGTGTGAAAGCTCTGACCAATAACACATTGATATATTAGAATGTTTATTATGTTTACGATGTGTATTAATGATCTTACTATGATTTATATGCTCTCAGGTTGTATGACTGAGACAGTGGACAGGTTGGGTCTGGCCAACAACACTCTGTTGGATTAGAATGAGTTATGTTTCTGATATGTATTAATGATTGATCTTCTGTCAGGTCGTATGACTGAGACAGTGGACAGGTTGGGTCTGGCCAACAACACTATGATGTATTTCACCTCTGACCACGGTGGCCATATTGAAGACGCAGATGAACGAGGACAGAAAGGAGGCTGGAATGGAATCTACAAAGGTAACAACCAATCAAATAGAGCCATTTGAGCAATCAGAAAAAACAGATGTGAAAAACATTGATTGTTTCCTCCTCTCATACAGGTGGGAAGGCGATGGGTGGATGGGAGGGTGGTATCAGGGTGCCAGGTATATTCCGGTGGCCTGGCAGGCTGCCAGCAGGCAGAGTGTTTGACACACCCACCAGTCTCATGGACCTCTACCCCACACTCACACACCTGGCCGGCGCAACACACAGCGACAGGTACGTGTGTGTGTGTGTGTGTGTGTGTACTTGTTGTGTGTACTTGTTGTGTGTGTCTGCCTATCCTCATGTCTGTATATTCCAGGTTGTTAGATGGCTATGATCTGATGCCTGTGCTAGAAGGAAGGACCGAGCGGTCGCAGCATGAGTTCATGTTCCACTATTGTGGTGCTTACCTCAACGCAGTTCGCTGGCACCGACCTGGGAGTGAGTACACACACACACACACACACACACACTACTATACACTACAACACACACCATCATCTGTCTCATTACATGTGTGTCTCCCCAGGTGAGTCAGTCTATAAGGTCCACTTCTTTACCCCTAACTTCTCCCCACCGGGCGCTGGCGGTTGCTATGACACCAAGATTTGTTTCTGTCATGGAAGTTATGTGACACACCACAGCCCCCCCATCGTCTTTGACCTTCACACTGACCCCTCGGAGTCCCACCCCCTGACCCCAGACACTGAGCCACGCTACCAGGAAGTGCTACAGCAAACTGCCAGGGCCGTGGAGCAGCACCGGGCCACCCTCACACACTCACACCCCTCACACACACAACCAGACACACACTCTCCTCAGTCCGAGCCTGTTCTCAACCAGCTGTCGTGGGAAAAGATTCTGTGGCGTCCATGGCTGCAGCCATGCTGTGGAACATTCCCCTTCTGTGGCTGTACGGAGAACACTACATCTACTCTGGCCTAACACACACACCTCTGGCAGAGAAATGTGAAGAGAAAGATGAAGAACATAAAACTATGAAGAACTTTTAATGGAGCAACTGCTTTTTAAAAATGTTATAATATTTTTCACACTAAGTTTTCAATGATGTCTAGACAATTGTACATAGCTATATGAAAGATGGTAATAATTTGCTCAAAGATAATTTATGTTTTGATATCTGGACCAATCTTGTAATTTGCAATATTGATTTTGATAGATTTGTATTTTTATAACCTAAACTGTCTGAACAATCTGTTTTTTTTCTTCTTTGAAGTTTGTAACTGTACAGTATGCTCCTGTCAGTTACTGCTCTTCACCACATGGTGGAGCCAGCTCCCTGGAATAAACATTCCTTTCTGCTGCAGTACATGTATGGTCTCCTTTTTTCATCTAGTTCAGCTGCGTCTATGTTTACCTGGAACTGTGCAGGATTAGGTCCCAGTAGTCTGGAGTGTCTAACAATCCGCTGAATCACAGTAACTTTACTATTACAGGCCACGGTTACTGAGTTGGCCAAGGTTATGGCCCGTGAGAGCTTTGAGAGCTATGCTCTGTAGGTGGATCTTAGTACCACCAGGTGGCACTGCAGCCACGTGTATCAGAGACAAACAGCACCATAGACGTCAGTACAATGTGCATGCTGTACAGTAATCAGTAGGAAGGATAATGTTTCATCTGTGGTAATGTGTGGACCCACTGACTTCCAACTGGTCATTGGTGTGTGTATTTTATGAAAGTGATGGAGGCAGTGCATCTGATATTGTTGTGGTGACTGACACGTTTTATCCTACTCTACTGTGAGGACAGGAGACCAATTATATTTTTCTTCTGATACGATTAAAATCTCATCTCGCTTCTGTTAATCCTTCAAGATATTCTCTGTTCTATATTAAATTATAATTTCGGGATTCTTTGAGTGTTCTAAATCACACTGACATGAATGGCTCTCTACCTCAATCACAGCCACGACTGCTCTTATCTAAATAAACAGACCACAGTCATTGTGAAGTTATACTAGAAGACATGGTTAGAGTGAAGTGTGTAGGCCTCCTGTCGAGTCTAGGGCTCTTGTAGGGTATTTTTAGGGTCTCTGTGTCTCTGGCCAGCCAGGCTTTCTCCTGCCTATTGTTGCTCCCTGGTCAGTCATCTTCACTCATTGTGTTCATGAATCAGCCCTGTGGTCATTGGGCCAAGCCTAGCAGAACTGATCACTGGCCAGCGGCGTGACTCAGTGCTTCATGTCCATATTTCTCTAGCCTAGTCTGACCTGGACTGGAAGAAACCCCTCGGTCAGCACCGGCCTACCTCGACTGTAAACACTGGTTCTATCTGCTGTCTTTTAGGTCACTGGCCCTTTAACGGCTTGAAACCATAAAGCATCTTTACTGGTGTGTTTCCCAACTCTGCTCTATAGAACGAGATAGGCTGTGGCAGGAGAGCCACAGGAATTAAATCACTTCCATACATCCAGAGCATGAGGCATAGGGTTCGTTCCAGTGAGAAACAAATGTTTGGCAGCAGAGTTCAGTAGTACTGTGGCTTCTAAAGGTCTCTGTAACTCTGGCTTGAGTCAGAGACCAGAGTTTTGTAAAGTAATCAATGTAGAATGGGAGGAGTGACTGAACAATAGCAGAGCAACTGAAGGCTATCACATTAACATTTGATTGGCTTTAAGACATGGATTTGACCAAACCAGATACAGGATCAAGGGGAACACAGGCTTTTAATTGCAGACAGTTAAACCGGTTTGTCTCTTTCAAAACAACTCCATCATGCCAAATGCCATGTGTTCTAAAGAGGGATGGATGGAGTCCACTTAGGCCTGATAGACCCACAGCAATGGCTTCCATGCCGCCTGCAAGCCTAAACACACACACACACACACACACACACACACACACACACACACACACACACACACACACACACACTAACTATATGGAATAACTTGTCTTCCTTGCTTTTGGGCAGTGTTCCAGTGTTTGGGATAATGGAGCAAGTTTAAGCTAAAGTGTTTCATGGTTGTAATTTCACACAGGGCTGCTTCCATATGGATCTCTGGCCCTGAACTGATATACTGACAACTCACCCAAACTCCACTCAATCCTCTCTCCCCTGGACTCCTCTGTTTTTCCCACCCCCACCACCCATCTTCCAACATCCCTTAATCTCCCCTCCCTCCCCCATCCTCCACCTGCCTCCCCAGTCTGCCCTGGCATCAGGAGTGAGAGTGTTCAGTCAAAAATCTGCTGTGGACTCAGAAATGTTCTGCCAAATGGTCAATAACCCAACAGTCAGCCAAATCCACACAGATGGCTTTTAGTCAGTGCCTGGGTGGAGTCATTCAGTCATGTAGTGTCTTACTGGACTCTGGCACTTCAGAGGGGCTCAGTATAAATGACTACACTTAGTCTATTGTCCTCTGGCTACGGCTTCCTATTCCCTATACAGTACAGTGCAGGACTTTTGTCCAGAGCCCTACTGTATGATTTGTCCTATGCTTCTCCATATACTGCATCCTGCTCCCAGTCCCCTTTTAACCAGAGGAATGATGACATGTCTATACTCTGAGAATCGACCGTAAGGCCTGACCTCAGTGGAAATGCTGACACCATGTCCTCCTGAAGGGGAGAGAGAGGTAAGAAAGGGGGAGGGGGGATAAGAAAGAAAGACTGTGTCTCTGTACCCAGCGTGTAGCCAACCCCCTAGCTTAGTTTGGTGGAACTATTCCAATAAAATACAGTCCATTCCATAAAAATGTGTACGTTTTATTGTCACACACCAGATAGGTGCAGTACATTGCGCTAAATGCTTCTGAATATGTTGCCTTGTAGTTTGTCAGTACTGTCTAATAAATTGGACATCTTCGGTCAATTTATAGTTGTAAGGATGGTGGAGTTAGCACAGCTCTCTGTGTTGGTCCAGGCTAAATGATTCCTGTGTGATAATGCTCCAGGGTTAGACCACTGAAACACTCAGCTGGAGAGCTTCCATTCTGTACCCCTAGTTCACCCTAGTGTGTGCATGTTTCTCTTCTTTAGTTTCTGTTCTAACTCACGACAATCCCTGTGGCTTCGCTGGGTTTCTACTACTTTCAGAGACATCCCTTTCTCCCCTCTCCACCTCTCTCTGCCCTCCAATCAATACCTTCCTCCCTCTGATTCTCTCTCTCGTTCTCTAACATCTTCCTCTTTTCCCCTCTAAATCCCTCTCAGTCCCTCTCTGTATGTATTTGTGTGTATGTTGGTTTTAGGGATTTGACTTTGTATGCAGTTGTGAGAATACGTGTGGTTAAATATTGTGATGTGATATGATGTGTAGTGATGTGATGATGTGTTGCTGTATTGGGAGATAGGCGGCCCATCTGTTCAGCATTATCATGCTCTTTACAGGGGACCCAGCCTGTGACTGGCAACATGGCTTTAAGTGAGCGCTTGCTCCAGTGTGTGTGTGTGTGTGTGTGTGTGTGTGTGTGTGTGTGTGTGACCCGTCAAAGCAGTACCCCATCTGCTGCACGTCCCATATTCCAGGCACACAAACACACACATGCACGTTGATTAATTACCATGCTCTCACCCCACATAGCTTACGGGGCTTATTACAAACACAGGAAGTATTGACAGAGGTGGGGCCTGATGAAGGACAGATAACTGCACTGGTCTGGCTTTAACGCACGCACGCACCCACACACACACACACACACACACACACACACACACACACACACACACACACACACACACACACACACACACACACACACACACACACATACACAGTCTACTGCAGTAACGCAGCTATAATGCAGCTATACAGTTTCTGCATTCCTAAACACGCTGGGTCAATAATTGTGTTCAATTGGCCAGTGCTCTACAGGGGAAAGAGGTGCACTATGGGTGTGAGAATACAACACCGTCAGCCACAGGAAATACAAAAAGTCAATTACCGTCTCCAGCAGCCTCAGCCATATCTCTAGTTCTTTCTTTTCTTAGTTTATAGCTTTAGCACATTGTACAACCACAATGGTCAAAGCACATTTCATTCCACTAAATGCTAAGGGCTGGTTTTACACAAGACTGATGTTTCAGAAGGTAAATGACAGAATTACAGTTCTGTTTTTACCCACCCACCCCCACCCCCCTCCTTATTGGTCCCCACATATGCTATTGCTAATCAGCCAGTGATTTCCCTATGCAGCCATCCCCTCCTCCTCTTCTCTCCATAACCCCCAGACATCAAAGCCCTGTCAGCGACCATGATGTCATCAGGAACTGTGTCCAATAGGAAACATCCTGGAAATAGTAAATGGAAACAGTTTCCTGTAGGGGTTCCCTATGGGCCACTTCTACCTAGTACCCCAGGCGTGTCGCTGTCTGTTTGTGTTTGTGAATGTATGTGTATGTGTGTGTTCATCCCTGTTTCTATCATGAGTGATCCCTGCTTTGAGAGGGAAGGACAGAGAGGGAGAAACATAAAGACAGCAAAAGATGGAAAGGTTGAGAGAGAGGTTCTGGGTCGTGGGTTGTGTTTCTGGGAATCAGTGCGATAAGATCGTAACAACATCTGCAGGGGGGACACTAGATGGGGAGAGGGGAAGAGAGGGTGGTCACTTATCAGTAACAGTAACCCTGAGACTGCTGTCCCTACCATTCATCTCTCTGACAGACATACTGTAGTCCACTCTGACATACTGAACCTGTCCTGTCTCCTGCAGGTCAGACCTGCCTTTATCTGATGTAGAGCTATATTGCAACTGCAGCTGGTTAGTCTTTTTAAAACAATGTCGGCCTCATCTGAGAGCAGTCGTTTGAGACACGCAGAAGGACAGCTTTCCTGATCCTACAGAGATGATGACAATCTGCTGATTCTCCTCTGTCTCTCAGCCTTTCCCCCGGCCGCGGGGAGTGGCACCACTTAGTATGAGGTAACATTGTTATGAGAAGTCTTCTTCTAACTTTAAATCACCAAGCACATGCCATATCCATGTGAAGATGAACCAACTGAACAGAGAGGGTTGGTAGGACTGCTCTGTCTACTAGTTGAAGCCTTTACCAGCAGTCTGAGAGGCTGTCACACAACATAATATTCTGATTGATTTTAGGTGGGTGGATGAGACTGGAGGAGGTTGAAAATGGGAGAGAGAGGTGTGATGGAGTGACAGTGAGGACAGGAGAGGGTCTGAGATGAGGAGAGGAAGTAGGATGATGAGACGAAAGAGGAGAGGATGAGGAGGCAGGCGTGTCAGAAAGACAGACCGGCTGATGACATCTACCCGAGACGAGCCTGGGCCAAAAAGAGCAGAAAGGGAGAGAGCGGGATGGAGAGAAAGCAGGAGAGAGGGAAAAAGAGAAAGGGTTTGGTGGCAAGGTCTTTCTGTTATGAAACTCAGAGGCAGATGGTCCTCCTCCCTCCTCTTCTTTTCCTGTCCTTACCTCTTCCTCTCTCTTCCATTGGGCCTTTCTCTTTTTTGGTCTTCCTTTCTGTCTTTCTTTGTATCTGTCTGTACAACTCTCCATGTTTCTCTAGGAGTGTTGGGTTGGCACACCTGTTTGGGAGTGGAAATGGGAGAACTAGAATTACTGTAACTTTGGACTTAAATGTCTCCTCTCCTCTCCTGACTGGACTGTCTCCTCTCCTCTCATTCCTGTACTGTCTAATCTCCTGACTGTACTCTCTCCTCTCTTGACTGTACTGCCTCCACTCCTGACTGTACTGTCTCCTCTCCTGACTGTACTGTCTAATCTCCTGACTGTACTCTCTCCTCTCTTGACTGTACTGCCTCCACTCCTGACTGTACTGTCTCCTCTCCTGACTGTACTGTCTAATCTCCTGACTGTACTCTCTCCTCTCTTGACTGTACTGCCTCCACTCCTGACTGTACTGTCTCCTCTCCTGACTGTACTGTCTCCTCTCCTAACTGTACTGTTTCCTCTCCTGACTGTACTGCCTCCTCTCCTGACTGTACTGCCTCCTCTCCTGACTGTACTGTCTCCTCTCTTGACTGCGCTCTCTCTTCTCCTGACTGTACTGTCTCCTCTCCTGACTGTACTGTCTCCTCTTCTGACTGTACTGTCTCCTCTCCTGACTGTACTGTCTCCTCTCCTGACTGCACTCTCTCCTCTCCTGACTGTACTGTCTCCTCTCGTCTCCTGACTGTGCTGTCTCCTCTCCTGACTGCACTCTCTCCTCTCCTGACTGTACTGTCTCCTCTCGTTTCCTGACTGTGCGGTCTCATCTCCTGACTGTACTTTCTCCTTTCTTGACTGTACTTTCTCCTCTCCTGACTGTACCGGCTCCTCTCCTCGCTGTACTCTCTCCTCTACTGACCTTACTGTCTCCTCTCCTGACTTTATTGTATCCTCTCATCTCCTGACTGTACTCTCTCCTCTCCTGACCGTCTCCTTTCCTCTGATGACTGTACTGACTACTCTCCTGACTGTACTGACTCCTCTCCTGACTGTACTCTCTCCTCTCATGATTGTACTGACTCCTCTCCTCTCCTGACTGTACTGACTCCTCTCCTCTCCTGATTGTACTGTCTCCTCTCCTGACTTTACTGCCTCCTCTCCACTCCTTACTCTACTGTCTCCTCTCCTCTCCTGACTAAACGGTCTCCTCTCCTGACTGTACTGTCTAATCTCCTGACTGTACTCTCTCCTCTCTTGACTGTACTGCCTCCACTCCTGACTGTACTGTCTCCTCTCCTGACTGTACTGCCTCCTCTCCTGACTGTACTGCCTCCTCTCCTGACTGTACTGTCTCCTCTCCTGACTGGACTCTCTCCTCTCCTGACTGTACTGTCTCCTCTCGTCTCCTGACTGTGCTGTCTCCTCTCCTGACTGCACTCTCTCCTCTCCTGACTGTACTGTCTCCTCTCCTGACTGTACTCTCTCCTCTCCTGACTGTACTCTCTCCTCTCATGACTGTACTGACTCCTCTCCTCTCCTGACTGTACTGACTCCTCTCCTCTCCTGATTGTACTGTCTCCTCTCCTGACTGCACTGTCTCCTCTCCTGACTTTACTGCCTCCTCTCAACTCCTTACTCTACTGTCTCCTCTCCTCTCCTGACTAAACGGTCTCCTCTCCTGACTGTACTGTCTAATCTCCTGACTGTACTCTCTCCTCTCTTGACTGTACTGCCTCCACTCCTGACTGTACTGTCTCCTCTCCTGACTGTACTGCCTCCTCTCCTGACTGCACTCTCTCCTCTCATGACTGTACTGTCTCCTCTCCTGACTGCACTCTCTCCTCTCCTGACTGTACTGTCTCCTCTTGTCTCCTGACTGTAATGTCTCCTCTCATCTCCTGACTGTACTGGCTCCTCTCATCTACTGACTGTACTGTCTCCTCTCGTTTCCTGACTGTACTGTCTTCTCTCCTCTCCTGACTGAACTGTCTCCTCTCGTCTCCTGACTGTGCTGTCTCCTCTCCTGACTGTACTCTCTCCTCTCATGACTGTACTGACTCCTCTCCTCTCCTGACTGTACTGACTCCTCTCCTCTCCTGATTGTACTGTCTCCTCTCCTGACTTTACTGCCTCCTCTCCACTCCTTACTCTACTGTCTCCTCTCCTCTCCTGACTAAACGGTCTCCTCTCCTGACTGTACTGTCTAATCTCCTGACTGTACTCTCTCCTCTCTTGACTGTACTGCCTCCACTCCTGACTGTACTGTCTCCTCTCCTGACTGTACTGCCTCCTCTCCTGACTGTACTGCCTCCTCTCCTGACTGTACTGTCTCCTCTCCTGACTGCGCTCTCTCCTCTCCTGACTGTACTGTCTCCTCTCCTGACTGTACTGTCTCCTCTCCTGACTGTACTCTCTCCTCTCCTGACTGTACTCTCTCCTCTCATGACTGTACTGACTCCTCTCCTCTCCTGACTGTACTGACTCCTCTCCTGACTGCACTGTCTCCTCTCCTGACTTTACTGCCTCCTCTCAACTCCTTACTCTACTGTCTCCTCTCCTCTCCTGACTAAACGGTCTCCTCTCCTGACTGTACTGTCTAATCTCCTGACTGTACTCTCTCCTCTCTTGACTGTACTGCCTCCACTCCTGACTGTACTGTCTCCTCTCCTGACTGTACTGCCTCCTCTCCTGACTGCACTCTCTCCTCTCATGACTGTACTGTCTCCTCTCCTGACTGCACTCTCTCCTCTCCTGACTGTACTGTCTCCTCTTGTCTCCTGACTGTAATGTCTCCTCTCATCTCCTGACTGTACTGGCTCCTCTCATCTCCTGACTGTACTGTCTCCTCTCGTTTCCTGACTGTACTGTCTTCTCTCCTCTCCTGACTGAACTGTCTCCTCTCGTCTCCTGACTGTGCTGTCTCCTCTCCTGACTGTACTCTCTCCTCTCATGACTGTACTGACTCCTCTCCTCTCCTGACTGTACTGACTCCTCTCCTGACTGTACTCTCTCCTCTCATGACTGTACTGACTCCTCTCCTCTCCTGACTGTACTGACTCCTCTCCTCTCCTGACTGTACTGTCTCCTCTCCTGACTTTACTGCCTCCTCTCCACTCCTTACTCTACTGTCTCCTCTCCTCTCCTGACTAAACTGTCTCCTCTCCTGACTGTACTGTCTAATCTCCTGACTGTACTCTCTCCTCTCTTGACTCTACTGCCTCCACTCCTGACTGTACTGTCTCCTCTCCTGACTGCACTCTCTCCTCGCCTGACTGTACTGTCTCCTCTCCTGACTGGACTCTCTCCTCTCCTGACTGTACTGTCTCCTCTCGTCTCCTGACTGTGCTGTCTCCTCTCCTGACTGCACTCTCTCCTCTCCTGACTGTACTGTTTCCTCTCCTGACTGTACTGTCTCCTCTCCTGACTGCACTCTCTCCTCTCCTGACTGTACTGTCTCCTCTCATCTCCTGACTGTAATGTCTCCTCTCATCTCCTGACTGTACTGGCTCCTCTCATGACTGTACTGCCTCCACTCCTGACTGTACTGTCTCCTCTCCTGACTGTACTGTTTCCTCTCCTGACTGTACTGCCTCCTCTTCTGACTGTACTGCCGCCTCTCCTGACTGTACTGTCTCCTCTCTTGACTGCACTCTCTCCTCTCCTGACTGTACTGTCTCCTCTCCTGACTGTACTGTCTCCTCTCCTGACTGTACTGTCTCCTCTCCTGACTGTACTGTCTCCTCTCCTGACTGCACTCTCTCCTCTCCTGACTGTACTGTCTCCTCTCGTCTCCTGACTGTGCTGTCTCCTCTCCTGACTGCACTCTCTCCTCTCCTGACTGTACTGTCTCCTCTCGTTTCCTGACTGTGCGGTCTCATCTCCTGACTGTACTTTCTCCTTTCTTGACTGTACTTTCTCCTCTCCTGACTGTACCGGCTCCTCTCCTCGCTGTACTCTCTCCTCTACTGACCTTACTGTCTCCTCTCCTGACTGTACTGTCTCCTCTCGTCTCCTGACTGTGCTGTCTGCTCTCCTGACTGTACTCTCTCCTCTCTTGACTGTACTGACTCCTCTCCTCTCCTGACTGTACTGACTCCTCTCCTGACTGTACTCTCTCCTCTCATGACTGTACTGACTCCTCTCCTCTCCTGACTGTACTGACTCCTCTCCTCTCATGACTGTACTGTCTCCTCTCCTGACCGCACTGTCTCCTCTCCTGACTTTACTGCCTCCTCTCCACTCCTTACTCTACTGTCTCCTCTCCTCTCCTGACTAAACTGTCTCCTCTCCTGACTGTACTGTCTAATCTCCTGACTGTACTCTCTCCTCTCTTGACTGTACTGCCTCCACTCCTGACTGTACTGTCTCAAATCCTGACTGTACTGCCTCCTCTCCTGACTGTACTGCCTCCTCTCCTGACTGTACTGCCTCCTCTCCTGACTGTACTGTCTCCTCTCCTGACTGCACTCTCTCCTCGCCTGACTGTACTGTCTCCTCTCCTGACTGGACTCTCTCCTCTCCTGACTGTACTGTCTCCTCTCGTCTCCTGACTGTGCTGTCTCCTCTCCTGACTGCACTCTCTCCTCTCCTGACTGTACTGTTTCCTCTCCTGACTGTACTGTCGCCTCTCCTGACTGCACTCTCTCCTCTCCTGACTGTGCTGTCTCCTCTCCTGACTGCACTCTCTCCTCTCCTGACTGTACTGTCTCCTCTCGTCTCCTGACTGTAATGTCTCCTCTCATCTCCTGACTGCACTGGCTCCTCTCATGACTGTACTGCCTCCACTCCTGACTGTACTGTCTCCTCTCCTGACTGTACTGTTTCCTCTCCTGACTGTACTGCCTCCTCTCCTGACTGTACTGCCTCCTCTCCTGACTGTACTGTCTCCTCTCCTGACTGTACTTTCTCCTCTTCTGACTGTACTGTCTCCTCTCCTGACTGTACTGTCTCCTCTCCTGACTGCACTCTCTCCTCTCCTGACTGTACTGTCTCCTCTCGTCTCCTGACTGTGCTGTCTCCTCTCCTGACTGCACTCTCTCCTCTCCTGACTGTACTGTCTCCTCTCGTTTCCTGACTGTGCGGTCTCATCTCCTGACTGTACTCTCTCCTCTCTTGACTGTACTGCCTCCACTCCTGACTGTACTGTCTCAAATCCTGACTGTACTGTCTCCTCTCCTGACTGTACTGCCTCCTCTCCTGATTGTACTGTCTCCTCTCCTGACTGTACTGTTTCCTCTCCTGACTGTACTGCCTCCTCTTCTGACTGTACTGCCGCCTCTCCTGACTGTACTGTCTCCTCTCTTGACTGCACTCTCTCCTCTCCTGACTGTACTGTCTCCTCTCCTGACTGTACTGTCTCCTCTCCTGACTGTACTGTCCCCTCTCCTGACTGCACTCTCTCCTCTCCTGACTGTACTGTCTCCTCTCGTCTCCTGACTGTGCTGTCTCCTCTCCTGACTGCACTCTCTCCTCTCCTGACTGTACTGTCTCCTCTCGTTTCCTGACTGTGCGGTCTCATCTCCTGACTGTACTTTCTCCTTTCTTGACTGTACTTTCTCCTCTCCTGACTGTACTGGCTCCTCTCCTCGCTGTACTCTCTCCTCTACTGACCTTACTGTCTCCTCTCCTGACTTTATTGTATCCTCTCATCTCCTGACTGTACTCTCTCCTCTCCTGACCGTCTCCTTTCCTCTGATGACTGTACTGACTACTCTCCTGACTGTACTGACTCCTCTCCTGACTGTACTCTCTCCTCTCATGACTGTACTGACTCCTCTCCTCTCCTGACTGTACTGACTCCTCTCCTCTCCTGATTGTACTGTCTCCTCTCCTGACTTTACTGCCTCCTCTCCACTCCTTACTCTACTGTCTCCTCTCCTCTCCTGACTAAACGGTCTCCTCTCCTGACTGTACTGTCTAATCTCCTGACTGTACTCTCTCCTCTCTTGACTCTACTGCCTCCACTCCTGACTGTACTGTCTCCTCTCCTGACTGTACTGCCTCCTCTCCTGACTGTACTGCCTCCTCTCCTGACTGTACTGTCTCCTCTCTTGACTGCGCTCTCTCCTCTACTGACTTTACTGTCTCCTCTCCTGACTGTGCTGTCTCCTCTCCTGACTGTACTGTCTCCTCTCCTGACTGCACTCTCTCCTCTCCTGACTGTACTGTCTCCTCTCGTCTCCTGACTGTGCTGTCTCCTCTCCTGACTGCACTCTCTCCTCTCCTGACTGTACTGTCTCCTCTCCTGACTGTACTCTCTCCTCTCCTGACTGCACTCTCTCCTCTCCTGACTGTACTGTCTCCTCTCGTCTCCTGACTGTGCTGTCTCCTCTCCTGACTGCACTCTCTCCTCTCCTGACTGTGCTGTCTCCTCTCCTGACTGCACTCTCTCCTCTCCTGACTGTACTGTCTCCTCTCGTCTCCTGACTGTACTCTCTCCTCTCCTGACCGTCTCCTTTCCTCTGATGACTGTACTGACTACTCTCCTGACTGTACTGACTCCTCTCCTGACTGTACTCTCTCCTCTCATGACTGTACTGACTCCTCTCCTCTCCTGACTGTACTGACTCCTCTCCTCTCCTGATTGTACTGTCTCCTCTCCTGACTTTACTGCCTCCTCTCCACTCCTTACTCTACTGTCTCCTCTCCTCTCCTGACTAAACGGTCTCCTCTCCTGACTGTACTGTCTAATCTCCTGACTGTACTCTCTCCTCTCTTGACTCTACTGCCTCCACTCCTGACTGTACTGTCTCCTCTCCTGACTGTACTGCCTCCTCTCCTGACTGTACTGCCTCCTCTCCTGACTGTACTGCCTCCACTCCTGACTGTACTGTCTCCTCTCCTGACTGTACTGCCTCCTCTCCTGACTGCACTCTCGCCTCTCATGACTGTACTGTCTCCTCTCCTGACTGCACTCTCTCCTCTCCTGACTGTACTGTCTCCTCTTGTCTCCTGACTGTAATGTCTCCTCTCATCTCCTGACTGTACTGGCTCCTCTCATCTCCTGACTGTACTGTCTCCTCTCGTTTCCTGACTGTACTGTCTTCTCTCCTCTCCTGACTGAACTGTCTCCTCTCGTCTCCTGACTGTGCTGTCTCCTCTCCTGACTGTACTCTCTCCTCTCATGACTGTACTGACTCCTCTCCTCTCCTGACTGTACTGACTCCTCTCCTCTCCTGATTGTACTGTCTCCTCTCCTGACTTTACTGCCTCCTCTCCACTCCTTACTCTACTGTCTCCTCTCCTCTCCTGACTAAACGGTCTCCTCTCCTGACTGTACTGTCTAATCTCCTGACTGTACTCTCTCCTCTCTTGACTGTACTGCCTCCACTCCTGACTGTACTGTCTCCTCTCCTGACTGTACTGCCTCCTCTCCTGACTGTACTGCCTCCTCTCCTGACTGTACTGTCTCCTCTCCTGACTGCGCTCTCTCCTCTCCTGACTGTACTGTCTCCTCTCCTGACTGTACTGTCTCCTCTCCTGACTGTACTCTCTCCTCTCCTGACTGTACTCTCTCCTCTCATGACTGTACTGACTCCTCTCCTCTCCTGACTGTACTGACTCCTCTCCTGACTGCACTGTCTCCTCTCCTGACTTTACTGCCTCCTCTCAACTCCTTACTCTACTGTCTCCTCTCCTCTCCTGACTAAACGGTCTCCTCTCCTGACTGTACTGTCTAATCTCCTGACTGTACTCTCTCCTCTCTTGACTGTACTGCCTCCACTCCTGACTGTACTGTCTCCTCTCCTGACTGTACTGCCTCCTCTCCTGACTGCACTCTCTCCTCTCATGACTGTACTGTCTCCTCTCCTGACTGCACTCTCTCCTCTCCTGACTGTACTGTCTCCTCTTGTCTCCTGACTGTAATGTCTCCTCTCATCTCCTGACTGTACTGGCTCCTCTCATCTCCTGACTGTACTGTCTCCTCTCGTTTCCTGACTGTACTGTCTTCTCTCCTCTCCTGACTGAACTGTCTCCTCTCGTCTCCTGACTGTGCTGTCTCCTCTCCTGACTGTACTCTCTCCTCTCATGACTGTACTGACTCCTCTCCTCTCCTGACTGTACTGACTCCTCTCCTGACTGTACTCTCTCCTCTCATGACTGTACTGACTCCTCTCCTCTCCTGACTGTACTGACTCCTCTCCTCTCCTGACTGTACTGTCTCCTCTCCTGACTTTACTGCCTCCTCTCCACTCCTTACTCTACTGTCTCCTCTCCTCTCCTGACTAAACTGTCTCCTCTCCTGACTGTACTGTCTAATCTCCTGACTGTACTCTCTCCTCTCTTGACTCTACTGCCTCCACTCCTGACTGTACTGTCTCCTCTCCTGACTGCACTCTCTCCTCGCCTGACTGTACTGTCTCCTCTCCTGACTGGACTCTCTCCTCTCCTGACTGTACTGTCTCCTCTCGTCTCCTGACTGTGCTGTCTCCTCTCCTGACTGCACTCTCTCCTCTCCTGACTGTACTGTTTCCTCTCCTGACTGTACTGTCTCCTCTCCTGACTGCACTCTCTCCTCTCCTGACTGTACTGTCTCCTCTCATCTCCTGACTGTAATGTCTCCTCTCATCTCCTGACTGTACTGGCTCCTCTCATGACTGTACTGCCTCCACTCCTGACTGTACTGTCTCCTCTCCTGACTGTACTGTTTCCTCTCCTGACTGTACTGCCTCCTCTTCTGACTGTACTGCCGCCTCTCCTGACTGTACTGTCTCCTCTCTTGACTGCACTCTCTCCTCTCCTGACTGTACTGTCTCCTCTCCTGACTGTACTATCTCCTCTCCTGACTGTACTGTCTCCTCTCCTGACTGTACTGTCTCCTCTCCTGACTGCACTCTCTCCTCTCCTGACTGTACTGTCTCCTCTCGTCTCCTGACTGTGCTGTCTCCTCTCCTGACTGCACTCTCTCCTCTCCTGACTGTACTGTCTCCTCTCGTTTCCTGACTGTGCGGTCTCATCTCCTTACTGTACTTTCTCCTTTCTTGACTGTACTTTCTCCTCTCCTGACTGTACCGGCTCCTCTCCTCGCTGTACTCTCTCCTCTACTGACCTTACTGTCTCCTCTCCTGACTGTACTGTCTCCTCTCGTCTCCTGACTGTGCTGTCTGCTCTCCTGACTGTACTCTCTCCTCTCTTGACTGTACTGACTCCTCTCCTCTCCTGACTGTACTGACTCCTCTCCTGACTGTACTCTCTCCTCTCATGACTGTACTGACTCCTCTCCTCTCCTGACTGTACTGACTCCTCTCCTCTCATGACTGTACTGTCTCCTCTCCTGACCGCACTGTCTCCTCTCCTGACTTTACTGCCTCCTCTCCACTCCTTACTCTACTGTCTCCTCTCCTCTCCTGACTAAACTGTCTCCTCTCCTGACTGTACTGTCTAATCTCCTGACTGTACTCTCTCCTCTCTTGACTGTACTGCCTCCACTCCTGACTGTACTGTCTCAAATCCTGACTGTACTGCCTCCTCTCCTGACTGTACTGCCTCCTCTCCTGACTGTACTGCCTCCTCTCCTGACTGTACTGTCTCCTCTCCTGACTGCACTCTCTCCTCGCCTGACTGTACTGTCTCCTCTCCTGACTGGACTCTCTCCTCTCCTGACTGTACTGTCTCCTCTCGTCTCCTGACTGTGCTGTCTCCTCTCCTGACTGCACTCTCTCCTCTCCTGACTGTACTGTTTCCTCTCCTGACTGTACTGTCGCCTCTCCTGACTGCACTCTCTCCTCTCCTGACTGTGCTGTCTCCTCTCCTGACTGCACTCTCTCCTCTCCTGACTGTACTGTCTCCTCTCGTCTCCTGACTGTAATGTCTCCTCTCATCTCCTGACTGCACTGGCTCCTCTCATGACTGTACTGCCTCCACTCCTGACTGTACTGTCTCCTCTCCTGACTGTACTGTTTCCTCTCCTGACTGTACTGCCTCCTCTCCTGACTGTACTGCCTCCTCTCCTGACTGTACTGTCTCCTCTCCTGACTGTACTTTCTCCTCTTCTGACTGTACTGTCTCCTCTCCTGACTGTACTGTCTCCTCTCCTGACTGCACTCTCTCCTCTCCTGACTGTACTGTCTCCTCTCGTCTCCTGACTGTGCTGTCTCCTCTCCTGACTGCACTCTCTCCTCTCCTGACTGTACTGTCTCCTCTCGTTTCCTGACTGTGCGGTCTCATCTCCTGACTGTACTCTCTCCTCTCTTGACTGTACTGCCTCCACTCCTGACTGTACTGTCTCAAATTCTGACTGTACTGTCTCCTCTCCTGACTGTACTGCCTCCTCTCCTGATTGTACTGTCTCCTCTCCTGACTGTACTGTTTCCTCTCCTGACTGTACTGCCTCCTCTTCTGACTGTACTGCCGCCTCTCCTGACTGTACTGTCTCCTCTCTTGACTGCACTCTCTCCTCTCCTGACTGTACTGTCTCCTCTCCTGACTGTACTGTCTCCTCTCCTGACTGTACTGTCCCCTCTCCTGACTGCACTCTCTCCTCTCCTGACTGTACTGTCTCCTCTCGTCTCCTGACTGTGCTGTCTCCTCTCCTGACTGCACTCTCTCCTCTCCTGACTGTACTGTCTCCTCTCGTTTCCTGACTGTGCGGTCTCATCTCCTGACTGTACTTTCTCCTTTCTTGACTGTACTTTCTCCTCTCCTGACTGTACTGGCTCCTCTCCTCGCTGTACTCTCTCCTCTACTGACCTTACTGTCTCCTCTCCTGACTTTATTGTATCCTCTCATCTCCTGACTGTACTCTCTCCTCTCCTGACCGTCTCCTTTCCTCTGATGACTGTACTGACTACTCTCCTGACTGTACTGACTCCTCTCCTGACTGTACTCTCTCCTCTCATGACTGTACTGACTCCTCTCCTCTCCTGACTGTACTGACTCCTCTCCTCTCCTGATTGTACTGTCTCCTCTCCTGACTTTACTGCCTCCTCTCCACTCCTTACTCTACTGTCTCCTCTCCTCTCCTGACTAAACGGTCTCCTCTCCTGACTGTACTGTCTAATCTCCTGACTGTACTCTCTCCTCTCTTGACTCTACTGCCTCCACTCCTGACTGTACTGTCTCCTCTCCTGACTGTACTGCCTCCTCTCCTGACTGTACTGCCTCCTCTCCTGACTGTACTGCCTCCACTCCTGACTGTACTGTCTCCTCTCCTGACTGTACTGCCTCCTCTCCTGACTGCACTCTCTACTCTCATGACTGTACTGTCTCCTCTCCTGACTGCACTCTCTCCTCTCCTGACTGTACTGACTCCTCTCCTGACTGTACTCTCTCCTCTCCTGACTGCACTCTCTCCTCTCCTGACTGTACTGCCTCCTCTCCTGACTGTACTGCCTCCTCTCCTGACTGTACTGCCTCCACTCCTGACTGTACTGTCTCCTCTCCTGACTGTACTGCCTCCTCTCCTGACTGCACTCTCTCCTCTCCTGACTGTACTGCCTCCTCTCCTGACTGTACTGCCTCCACTCCTGACTGTACTGTCTCCTCTCCTGACTGTACTGCCTCCTCTCCTGACTGCACTCTCTCCTCTCCTGACTGTACTGACTCCTCTCCTGACTGTACTCTCTCCTCTCATGACTGTACTGACTCCTCTCCTCTCCTGACTGTACTGACTCCTCTCCTCTCCTGATTGTACTGTCTCCTCTCCTGACTTTACTGCCTCCTCTCCACTCCTTACTCTACTGTCTCCTCTCCTCTCCTGACTAAACGGTCTCCTCTCCTGACTGTACTGTCTAATCTCCTGACTGTACTCTCTCCTCTCTTGACTCTACTGCCTCCACTCCTGACTGTACTGTCTCCTCTCCTGACTGTACTGCCTCCTCTCCTGACTGTACTGCCTCCTCTCCTGACTGTACTGTCTCCTCTCTTGACTGCGCTCTCTCCTCTACTGACTTTACTGTCTCCTCTCCTGACTGTGCTGTCTCCTCTCCTGACTGTACTGTCTCCTCTCCTGACTGCACTCTCTCCTCTCCTGACTGTACTGTCTCCTCTCGTCTCCTGACTGTGCTGTCTCCTCTCCTGACTGCACTCTCTCCTCTCCTGACTGTACTGTCTCCTCTCCTGACTGTACTCTCTCCTCTCCTGACTGCACTCTCTCCTCTCCTGACTGTACTGTCTCCTCTCGTCTCCTGACTGTGCTGTCTCCTCTCCTGACTGCACTCTCTCCTCTCCTGACTGTGCTGTCTCCTCTCCTGACTGCACTCTCTCCTCTCCTGACTGTACTGTCTCCTCTCGTCTCCTGACTGTACTCTCTCCTCTCCTGACCGTCTCCTTTCCTCTGATGACTGTACTGACTACTCTCCTGACTGTACTGACTCCTCTCCTGACTGTACTCTCTCCTCTCATGACTGTACTGACTCCTCTCCTCTCCTGACTGTACTGACTCCTCTCCTCTCCTGATTGTACTGTCTCCTCTCCTGACTTTACTGCCTCCTCTCCACTCCTTACTCTACTGTCTCCTCTCCTCTCCTGACTAAACGGTCTCCTCTCCTGACTGTACTGTCTAATCTCCTGACTGTACTCTCTCCTCTCTTGACTCTACTGCCTCCACTCCTGACTGTACTGTCTCCTCTCCTGACTGTACTGCCTCCTCTCCTGACTGTACTGCCTCCTCTCCTGACTGTACTGCCTCCACTCCTGACTGTACTGTCTCCTCTCCTGACTGTACTGCCTCCTCTCCTGACTGCACTCTCTCCTCTCATGACTGTACTGTCTCCTCTCCTGACTGCACTCTCTCCTCTCCTGACTGTACTGTCTCCTCTTGTCTCCTGACTGTAATGTCTCCTCTCATCTCCTGACTGTACTGGCTCCTCTCATCTCCTGACTGTACTGTCTCCTCTCGTTTCCTGACTGTACTGTCTTCTCTCCTCTCCTGACTGAACTGTCTCCTCTCGTCTCCTGACTGTGCTGTCTCCTCTCCTGACTGTACTCTCTCCTCTCATGACTGTACTGACTCCTCTCCTCTCCTGACTGTACTGACTCCTCTCCTCTCCTGATTGTACTGTCTCCTCTCCTGACTTTACTGCCTCCTCTCCACTCCTTACTCTACTGTCTCCTCTCCTCTCCTGACTAAACGGTCTCCTCTCCTGACTGTACTGTCTAATCTCCTGACTGTACTCTCTCCTCTCTTGACTGTACTGCCTCCACTCCTGACTGTACTGTCTCCTCTCCTGACTGTACTGTCTCCTCTCCTGACTGTACTGTCTCCTCTCCTGACTGTACTCTCTCCTCTCCTGACTGTACTCTCTCCTCTCATGACTGTACTGACTCCTCTCCTCTCCTGACTGTACTGACTCCTCTCCTGACTGCACTGTCTCCTCTCCTGACTTTACTGCCTCCTCTCAACTCCTTACTCTACTGTCTCCTCTCCTCTCCTGACTAAACGGTCTCCTCTCCTGACTGTACTGTCTAATCTCCTGACTGTACTCTCTCCTCTCTTGACTGTACTGCCTCCACTCCTGACTGTACTGTCTCCTCTCCTGACTGTACTGCCTCCTCTCCTGACTGCACTCTCTCCTCTCATGACTGTACTGTCTCCTCTCCTGACTGCACTCTCTCCTCTCCTGACTGTACTGTCTCCTCTTGTCTCCTGACTGTAATGTCTCCTCTCATCTCCTGACTGTACTGGCTCCTCTCATCTCCTGACTGTACTGTCTCCTCTCGTTTCCTGACTGTACTGTCTTCTCTCCTCTCCTGACTGAACTGTCTCCTCTCGTCTCCTGACTGTGCTGTCTCCTCTCCTGACTGTACTCTCTCCTCTCATGACTGTACTGACTCCTCTCCTCTCCTGACTGTACTGACTCCTCTCCTGACTGTACTCTCTCCTCTCATGACTGTACTGACTCCTCTCCTCTCCTGACTGTACTGACTCCTCTCCTCTCCTGACTGTACTGTCTCCTCTCCTGACTTTACTGCCTCCTCTCCACTCCTTACTCTACTGTCTCCTCTCCTCTCCTGACTAAACTGTCTCCTCTCCTGACTGTACTGTCTAATCTCCTGACTGTACTCTCTCCTCTCTTGACTCTACTGCCTCCACTCCTGACTGTACTGTCTCCTCTCCTGACTGCACTCTCTCCTCGCCTGACTGTACTGTCTCCTCTCCTGACTGGACTCTCTCCTCTCCTGACTGTACTGTCTCCTCTCGTCTCCTGACTGTGCTGTCTCCTCTCCTGACTGCACTCTCTCCTCTCCTGACTGTACTGTTTCCTCTCCTGACTGTACTGTCTCCTCTCCTGACTGCACTCTCTCCTCTCCTGACTGTACTGTCTCCTCTCATCTCCTGACTGTAATGTCTCCTCTCATCTCCTGACTGTACTGGCTCCTCTCATGACTGTACTGCCTCCACTCCTGACTGTACTGTCTCCTCTCCTGACTGTACTGTTTCCTCTCCTGACTGTACTGCCTCCTCTTCTGACTGTACTGCCGCCTCTCCTGACTGTACTGTCTCCTCTCTTGACTGCACTCTCTCCTCTCCTGACTGTACTGTCTCCTCTCCTGACTGTACTGTCTCCTCTCCTGACTGTACTGTCTCCTCTCCTGACTGTACTGTCTCCTCTCCTGACTGCACTCTCTCCTCTCCTGACTGTACTGTCTCCTCTTGTCTCCTGACTGTGCTGTCTCCTCTCCTGACTGCACTCTCTCCTCTCCTGACTGTACTGTCTCCTCTCGTTTCCTGACTGTGCGGTCTCATCTCCTGACTGTACTTTCTCCTTTCTTGACTGTACTTTCTCCTCTCCTGACTGTACCGGCTCCTCTCCTCGCTGTACTCTCTCCTCTACTGACCTTACTGTCTCCTCTCCTGACTGTACTGTCTCCTCTCGTCTCCTGACTGTGCTGTCTGCTCTCCTGACTGTACTCTCTCCTCTCTTGACTGTACTGACTCCTCTCCTCTCCTGACTGTACTGACTCCTCTCCTGACTGTACTCTCTCCTCTCATGACTGTACTGACTCCTCTCCTCTCCTGACTGTACTGACTCCTCTCCTCTCATGACTGTACTGTCTCCTCTCCTGACCGCACTGTCTCCTCTCCTGACTTTACTGCCTCCTCTCCACTCCTTACTCTACTGTCTCCTCTCCTCTCCTGACTAAACTGTCTCCTCTCCTGACTGTACTGTCTAATCTCCTGACTGTACTCTCTCCTCTCTTGACTGTACTGCCTCCACTCCTGACTGTACTGTCTCCTCTCCTGACTGTACTCTCTCCTCTCATGACTGTACTGACTCCTCTCCTCTCCTGACTGTACTGACTCCTCTCCTCTCCTGATTGTACTGTCTCCTCTCCTGACTTTACTGCCTCCTCTCCACTCCTTACTCTACTGTCTCCTCTCCTCTCCTGACTAAACGGTCTCCTCTCCTGACTGTACTGTCTAATCTCCTGACTGTACTCTCTCCTCTCTTGACTGTACTGCCTCCACTCCTGACTGTACTGTCTCCTCTCCTGACTGTACTGTCTCCTCTCCTGACTGTACTGTCTCCTCTCCTGACTGTACTCTCTCCTCTCCTGACTGTACTCTCTCCTCTCATGACTGTACTGACTCCTCTCCTCTCCTGACTGTACTGACTCCTCTCCTGACTGCACTGTCTCCTCTCCTGACTTTACTGCCTCCTCTCAACTCCTTACTCTACTGTCTCCTCTCCTCTCCTGACTAAACGGTCTCCTCTCCTGACTGTACTGTCTAATCTCCTGACTGTACTCTCTCCTCTCTTGACTGTACTGCCTCCACTCCTGACTGTACTGTCTCCTCTCCTGACTGTACTGCCTCCTCTCCTGACTGCACTCTCTCCTCTCATGACTGTACTGTCTCCTCTCCTGACTGCACTCTCTCCTCTCCTGACTGTACTGTCTCCTCTTGTCTCCTGACTGTAATGTCTCCTCTCATCTCCTGACTGTACTGGCTCCTCTCATCTCCTGACTGTACTGTCTCCTCTCGTTTCCTGACTGTACTGTCTTCTCTCCTCTCCTGACTGAACTGTCTCCTCTCGTCTCCTGACTGTGCTGTCTCCTCTCCTGACTGTACTCTCTCCTCTCATGACTGTACTGACTCCTCTCCTCTCCTGACTGTACTGACTCCTCTCCTGACTGTACTCTCTCCTCTCATGACTGTACTGACTCCTCTCCTCTCCTGACTGTACTGACTCCTCTCCTCTCCTGACTGTACTGTCTCCTCTCCTGACTTTACTGCCTCCTCTCCACTCCTTACTCTACTGTCTCCTCTCCTCTCCTGACTAAACTGTCTCCTCTCCTGACTGTACTGTCTAATCTCCTGACTGTACTCTCTCCTCTCTTGACTCTACTGCCTCCACTCCTGACTGTACTGTCTCCTCTCCTGACTGCACTCTCTCCTCGCCTGACTGTACTGTCTCCTCTCCTGACTGGACTCTCTCCTCTCCTGACTGTACTGTCTCCTCTCGTCTCCTGACTGTGCTGTCTCCTCTCCTGACTGCACTCTCTCCTCTCCTGACTGTACTGTTTCCTCTCCTGACTGTACTGTCTCCTCTCCTGACTGCACTCTCTCCTCTCCTGACTGTACTGTCTCCTCTCATCTCCTGACTGTAATGTCTCCTCTCATCTCCTGACTGTACTGGCTCCTCTCATGACTGTACTGCCTCCACTCCTGACTGTACTGTCTCCTCTCCTGACTGTACTGTTTCCTCTCCTGACTGTACTGCCTCCTCTTCTGACTGTACTGCCGCCTCTCCTGACTGTACTGTCTCCTCTCTTGACTGCACTCTCTCCTCTCCTGACTGTACTGTCTCCTCTCCTGACTGTACTGTCTCCTCTCCTGACTGTACTGTCTCCTCTCCTGACTGTACTGTCTCCTCTCCTGACTGCACTCTCTCCTCTCCTGACTGTACTGTCTCCTCTCGTCTCCTGACTGTGCTGTCTCCTCTCCTGACTGCACTCTCTCCTCTCCTGACTGTACTGTCTCCTCTCGTTTCCTGACTGTGCGGTCTCATCTCCTGACTGTACTTTCTCCTTTCTTGACTGTACTTTCTCCTCTCCTGACTGTACCGGCTCCTCTCCTCGCTGTACTCTCTCCTCTACTGACCTTACTGTCTCCTCTCCTGACTGTACTGTCTCCTCTCGTCTCCTGACTGTGCTGTCTGCTCTCCTGACTGTACTCTCTCCTCTCTTGACTGTACTGACTCCTCTCCTCTCCTGACTGTACTGACTCCTCTCCTGACTGTACTCTCTCCTCTCATGACTGTACTGACTCCTCTCCTCTCCTGACTGTACTGACTCCTCTCCTCTCATGACTGTACTGTCTCCTCTCCTGACCGCACTGTCTCCTCTCCTGACTTTACTGCCTCCTCTCCACTCCTTACTCTACTGTCTCCTCTCCTCTCCTGACTAAACTGTCTCCTCTCCTGACTGTACTGTCTAATCTCCTGACTGTACTCTCTCCTCTCTTGACTGTACTGCCTCCACTCCTGACTGTACTGTCTCAAATCCTGACTGTACTGCCTCCTCTCCTGACTGTACTGCCTCCTCTCCTGACTGTACTGCCTCCTCTCCTGACTGTACTGTCTCCTCTCCTGACTGCACTCTCTCCTCGCCTGACTGTACTGTCTCCTCTCCTGACTGGACTCTCTCCTCTCCTGACTGTACTGTCTCCTCTCGTCTCCTGACTGTGCTGTCTCCTCTCCTGACTGCACTCTCTCCTCTCCTGACTGTACTGTTTCCTCTCCTGACTGTACTGTCGCCTCTCCTGACTGCACTCTCTCCTCTCCTGACTGTGCTGTCTCCTCTCCTGACTGCACTCTCTCCTCTCCTGACTGTACTGTCTCCTCTCGTCTCCTGACTGTAATGTCTCCTCTCATCTCCTGACTGCACTGGCTCCTCTCATGACTGTACTGCCTCCACTCCTGACTGTACTGTCTCCTCTCCTGACTGTACTGTTTCCTCTCCTGACTGTACTGCCTCCTCTCCTGACTGTACTGCCTCCTCTCCTGACTGTACTGTCTCCTCTCCTGACTGTACTTTCTCCTCTTCTGACTGTACTGTCTCCTCTCCTGACTGTACTGTCTCCTCTCCTGACTGCACTCTCTCCTCTCCTGACTGTACTGTCTCCTCTCGTCTCCTGACTGTGCTGTCTCCTCTCCTGACTGCACTCTCTCCTCTCCTGACTGTACTGTCTCCTCTCGTTTCCTGACTGTGCGGTCTCATCTCCTGACTGTACTCTCTCCTCTCTTGACTGTACTGCCTCCACTCCTGACTGTACTGTCTCAAATCCTGACTGTACTGTCTCCTCTCCTGACTGTACTGCCTCCTCTCCTGATTGTACTGTCTCCTCTCCTGACTGTACTGTTTCCTCTCCTGACTGTACTGCCTCCTCTTCTGACTGTACTGCCGCCTCTCCTGACTGTACTGTCTCCTCTCTTGACTGCACTCTCTCCTCTCCTGACTGTACTGTCTCCTCTCCTGACTGTACTGTCTCCTCTCCTGACTGTACTGTCCCCTCTCCTGACTGCACTCTCTCCTCTCCTGACTGTACTGTCTCCTCTCGTCTCCTGACTGTGCTGTCTCCTCTCCTGACTGCACTCTCTCCTCTCCTGACTGTACTGTCTCCTCTCGTTTCCTGACTGTGCGGTCTCATCTCCTGACTGTACTTTCTCCTTTCTTGACTGTACTTTCTCCTCTCCTGACTGTACTGGCTCCTCTCCTCGCTGTACTCTCTCCTCTACTGACCTTACTGTCTCCTCTCCTGACTTTATTGTATCCTCTCATCTCCTGACTGTACTCTCTCCTCTCCTGACCGTCTCCTTTCCTCTGATGACTGTACTGACTACTCTCCTGACTGTACTGACTCCTCTCCTGACTGTACTCTCTCCTCTCATGACTGTACTGACTCCTCTCCTCTCCTGACTGTACTGACTCCTCTCCTCTCCTGATTGTACTGTCTCCTCTCCTGACTTTACTGCCTCCTCTCCACTCCTTACTCTACTGTCTCCTCTCCTCTCCTGACTAAACGGTCTCCTCTCCTGACTGTACTGTCTAATCTCCTGACTGTACTCTCTCCTCTCTTGACTCTACTGCCTCCACTCCTGACTGTACTGTCTCCTCTCCTGACTGTACTGCCTCCTCTCCTGACTGTACTGCCTCCTCTCCTGACTGTACTGTCTCCTCTCTTGACTGCGCTCTCTCCTCTACTGACTTTACTGTCTCCTCTCCTGACTGTGCTGTCTCCTCTCCTGACTGTACTGTCTCCTCTCCTGACTGCACTCTCTCCTCTCCTGACTGTACTGTCTCCTCTCGTCTCCTGACTGTGCTGTCTCCTCTCCTGACTGCACTCTCTCCTCTCCTGACTGTACTGTCTCCTCTCCTGACTGTACTCTCTCCTCTCCTGACTGCACTCTCTCCTCTCCTGACTGTACTGTCTCCTCTCGTCTCCTGACTGTGCTGTCTCCTCTCCTGACTGCACTCTCTCCTCTCCTGACTGTGCTGTCTCCTCTCCTGACTGCACTCTCTCCTCTCCTGACTGTACTGTCTCCTCTCGTCTCCTGACTGTAATGTCTCCTCTCATCTCCTGACTGTACTGGCTCCTCTCATCTCCTGACTGTAATGTCTCCTCTCGTTTCCTTACTGTACTGTCTTCTCTCCTCTCCTGACTGTACTGCCTCCTCTCGTCTCCTGACTGTGCTGTCTCCTCTCATGACTGTACTGACTCCTCTCCTCTCCTGACTGTACTGACTGCTCTCCTGACTGTATTCTCTCCTCTCATGACTGTACTGACTCCTCTCCTCTCCTGACTGTACTGACTCCTCTCCTCTCCTGACTGTACTGTCTCCTCTCCTGACTGCACTGTCTCCTCTCCTGACTTTACTGCCTCCTCTCCACTCCTTACTCTACTGTCTCCTCTCCTCTCCTGACGAAACTGTCTCCTCTCCTGACTGTACTGTCTAATCTCCTGACTGTACTCTCTCCTCTCTTGACTGTACTGCCTCCACTCCTGACTGTACTGTCTCAAATCCTGACTGTACTGTCTCCTCTCCTGACTGTACTGCCTCCTCTCCTGACTGTACTGCCTCCACTCCTGACTGTACTGTCTCCTCTCCTGACTGTACTGTTTCCTCTCCTGACTGTACTGCCTCCTCTTCTGACTGTACTGCTGCCTCTCCTGACTGTACTGTCTCCTCTCTTGACTGCACTCTCTCCTCTCCTGACTGTACTGTCTCCTCTCCTGACTGTACTGTCTCCTCTCCTGACTGCACTCTCTCCTCTCCTGACTGTACTGTCTCCTCTCGTCTCCTGACTGTGCTGTCTCCTCTCCTGACTGCACTCTCTCCTCTCCTGACTGTACTGTCTCCTCTCGTTTCCTGACTGTGCGGTCTCATCTCCTGACTGTACTTTCTCCTTTCTTGACTGTACTTTCTCCTCTCCTGACTGTACCGGCTCCTCTCCTCGCTGTACTCTCTCCTCTACTGACCTTACTGTCTCCTCTCCTGACTGTACTGTCTCCTCTCGTCTCCTGACTGTGCTGTCTGCTCTCCTGACTGTACTCTCTCCTCTCTTGACTGTACTGACTCCTCTCCTCTCCTGACTGTACTTTCTCCTCTTCTGACTGTACTGTCTCCTCTCCTGACTGTACTGTCTCCTCTCCTGACTGCACTCTCTCCTCTCCTGACTGTACTGTCTCCTCTCGTCTCCTGACTGTGCTGTCTCCTCTCCTGACTGCACTCTCTCCTCTCCTGACTGTACTGTCTCCTCTCGTTTCCTGACTGTGCGGTCTCATCTCCTGACTGTACTGTCTCCTCTCGTTTCCTGACTGTGCGGTCTCATCTCCTGACTGTACTTTCTCCTTTCTTGACTGTACTTTCTCCTCTCCTGACTGTACCGGCTCCTCTCCTCGCTGTACTCTCTCCTCTACTGACCTTACTGTCTCCTCTCCTGACTGTACTGTCTCCTCTCGTCTCCTGACTGTGCTGTCTGCTCTCCTGACTGTACTCTCTCCTCTCTTGACTGTACTGACTCCTCTCCTCTCCTGACTGTACTTTCTCCTCTTCTGACTGTACTGTCTCCTCTCCTGACTGTACTGTCTCCTCTCCTGACTGCACTCTCTCCTCTCCTGACTGTACTGTCTCCTCTCGTCTCCTGACTGTGCTGTCTCCTCTCCTGACTGCACTCTCTCCTCTCCTGACTGTACTGTCTCCTCTCGTTTCCTGACTGTGCGGTCTCATCTCCTGACTGTACTCTCTCCTCTCTTGACTGCACTGCCTCCACTCCTGACTGTACTGTCTCAAATCCTGACTGTACTGTCTCCTCTCCTGACTGTACTGCCTCCTCTCCTGATTGGACTGTCTCCTCTCCTGACTGTACTGTTTCCTCTCCTGACTGTACTGCCTCCTCTTCTGACTGTACTGCCGCCTCTCCTGACTGTACTGTCTCCTCTCTTGACTGCACTCTCTCCTCTCCTGACTGTACTGTCTCCTCTCCTGACTGTACTGTCTCCTCTCCTGACTGTACTGTCTCCTCTTCTGACTGCACTCTCTCCTCTCCTGACTGTACTGTCTCCTCTCGTCTCCTGACTGTGCTGTCTCCTCTCCTGACTGCACTCTCTCCTCTCCTGACTGTACTGTCTCCTCTCGTTTCCTGACTGTGCGGTCTCATCTCCTGACTGTACTCTCTCCTCTCTTGACTGTACTGCCTCCACTCCTGACTGTACTGTCTCAAATCCTGACTGTACTGCCTCCTCTCCTGACTGTACTGCCTCCTCTCCTGACTGTACTGCCTCCTCTCCTGACTGTACTGTCTCCTCTCCTGACTGCACTCTCTCCTCGCCTGACTGTACTGTCTCCTCTCCTGACTGGACTCTCTCCTCTCCTGACTGTACTGTCTCCTCTCGTCTCCTGACTGTGCTGTCTCCTCTCCTGACTGCACTCTCTCCTCTCCTGACTGTACTGTTTCCTCTCCTGACTGTACTGTCGCCTCTCCTGACTGCACTCTCTCCTCTCCTGACTGTGCTGTCTCCTCTCCTGACTGCACTCTCTCCTCTCCTGACTGTACTGTCTCCTCTCGTCTCCTGACTGTAATGTCTCCTCTCATCTCCTGACTGCACTGGCTCCTCTCATGACTGTACTGCCTCCACTCCTGACTGTACTGTCTCCTCTCCTGACTGTACTGTTTCCTCTCCTGACTGTACTGCCTCCTCTCCTGACTGTACTGCCTCCTCTCCTGACTGTACTGTCTCCTCTCCTGACTGTACTTTCTCCTCTTCTGACTGTACTGTCTCCTCTCCTGACTGTACTGTCTCCTCTCCTGACTGCACTCTCTCCTCTCCTGACTGTACTGTCTCCTCTCGTCTCCTGACTGTGCTGTCTCCTCTCCTGACTGCACTCTCTCCTCTCCTGACTGTACTGTCTCCTCTCGTTTCCTGACTGTGCGGTCTCATCTCCTGACTGTACTCTCTCCTCTCTTGACTGTACTGCCTCCACTCCTGACTGTACTGTCTCAAATCCTGACTGTACTGTCTCCTCTCCTGACTGTACTGCCTCCTCTCCTGATTGTACTGTCTCCTCTCCTGACTGTACTGTTTCCTCTCCTGACTGTACTGCCTCCTCTTCTGACTGTACTGCCGCCTCTCCTGACTGTACTGTCTCCTCTCTTGACTGCACTCTCTCCTCTCCTGACTGTACTGTCTCCTCTCCTGACTGTACTGTCTCCTCTCCTGACTGTACTGTCCCCTCTCCTGACTGCACTCTCTCCTCTCCTGACTGTACTGTCTCCTCTCGTCTCCTGACTGTGCTGTCTCCTCTCCTGACTGCACTCTCTCCTCTCCTGACTGTACTGTCTCCTCTCGTTTCCTGACTGTGCGGTCTCATCTCCTGACTGTACTTTCTCCTTTCTTGACTGTACTTTCTCCTCTCCTGACTGTACTGGCTCCTCTCCTCGCTGTACTCTCTCCTCTACTGACCTTACTGTCTCCTCTCCTGACTTTATTGTATCCTCTCATCTCCTGACTGTACTCTCTCCTCTCCTGACCGTCTCCTTTCCTCTGATGACTGTACTGACTACTCTCCTGACTGTACTGACTCCTCTCCTGACTGTACTCTCTCCTCTCATGACTGTACTGACTCCTCTCCTCTCCTGACTGTACTGACTCCTCTCCTCTCCTGATTGTACTGTCTCCTCTCCTGACTTTACTGCCTCCTCTCCACTCCTTACTCTACTGTCTCCTCTCCTCTCCTGACTAAACGGTCTCCTCTCCTGACTGTACTGTCTAATCTCCTGACTGTACTCTCTCCTCTCTTGACTCTACTGCCTCCACTCCTGACTGTACTGTCTCCTCTCCTGACTGTACTGCCTCCTCTCCTGACTGTACTGCCTCCTCTCCTGACTGTACTGTCTCCTCTCTTGACTGCGCTCTCTCCTCTACTGACTTTACTGTCTCCTCTCCTGACTGTGCTGTCTCCTCTCCTGACTGTACTGTCTCCTCTCCTGACTGCACTCTCTCCTCTCCTGACTGTACTGTCTCCTCTCGTCTCCTGACTGTGCTGTCTCCTCTCCTGACTGCACTCTCTCCTCTCCTGACTGTACTGTCTCCTCTCCTGACTGTACTCTCTCCTCTCCTGACTGCACTCTCTCCTCTCCTGACTGTACTGGCTCCTCTCGTCTCCTGACTGTGCTGTCTCCTCTCCTGACTGCACTCTCTCCTCTCCTGACTGTGCTGTCTCCTCTCCTGACTGCACTCTCTCCTCTCCTGACTGTACTGTCTCCTCTCGTCTCCTGACTGTAATGTCTCCTCTCATCTCCTGACTGTACTGGCTCCTCTCATCTCCTGACTGTAATGTCTCCTCTCGTTTCCTGACTGTACTGTCTTCTCTCCTCTCCTGACTGTACTGCCTCCTCTCGTCTCCTGACTGTGCTGTCTCCTCTCATGACTGTACTGACTCCTCTCCTCTCCTGACTGTACTGACTGCTCTCCTGACTGTATTCTCTCCTCTCATAACTGTACTGACTCCTCTCCTCTCCTGACTGTACTGACTCCTCTCCTCTCCTGACTGTACTGTCTCCTCTACTGACTGCACTGTCTCCTCTCCTGACTTTACTGCCTCCTCTCCACTCCTTACTCTACTGTCTCCTCTCCTCTCCTGACGAAACTGTCTCCTCTCCTGACTGTACTGTCTAATCTCCTGACTGTACTCTCTCCTCTCTTGACTGTACTGCCTCCACTCCTGACTGTACTGTCTCAAATCCTGACTGTACTGTCTCCTCTCCTGACTGTACTGCCTCCTCTCCTGACTGTACTGCCTCCACTCCTGACTGTACTGTCTCCTCTCCTGACTGTACTGTTTCCTCTCCTGACTGTACTGCCTCCTCTTCTGACTGTACTGCTGCCTCTCCTGACTGTACTGTCTCCTCTCTTGACTGCACTCTCTCCTCTCCTGACTGTACTGTCTCCTCTCCTGACTGTACTGTCTCCTCTCCTGACTGCACTCTCTCCTCTCCTGACTGTACTGTCTCCTCTCGTCTCCTGACTGTGCTGTCTCCTCTCCTGACTGCACTCTCTCCTCTCCTGACTGTACTGTCTCCTCTCGTTTCCTGACTGTGCGGTCTCATCTCCTGACTGTACTTTCTCCTTTCTTGACTGTACTTTCTCCTCTCCTGACTGTACCGGCTCCTCTCCTCGCTGTACTCTCTCCTCTACTGACCTTACTGTCTCCTCTCCTGACTGTACTGTCTCCTCTCGTCTCCTGACTGTGCTGTCTGCTCTCCTGACTGTACTCTCTCCTCTCTTGACTGTACTGACTCCTCTCCTCTCCTGACTGTACTTTCTCCTCTTCTGACTGTACTGTCTCCTCTCCTGACTGTACTGTCTCCTCTCCTGACTGCACTCTCTCCTCTCCTGACTGTACTGTCTCCTCTCGTCTCCTGACTGTGCTGTCTCCTCTCCTGACTGCACTCTCTCCTCTCCTGACTGTACTGTCTCCTCTCGTTTCCTGACTGTGCGGTCTCATCTCCTGACTGTACTGTCTCCTCTCGTTTCCTGACTGTGCGGTCTCATCTCCTGACTGTACTTTCTCCTTTCTTGACTGTACTTTCTCCTCTCCTGACTGTACCGGCTCCTCTCCTCGCTGTACTCTCTCCTCTACTGACCTTACTGTCTCCTCTCCTGACTGTACTGTCTCCTCTCGTCTCCTGACTGTGCTGTCTGCTCTCCTGACTGTACTCTCTCCTCTCTTGACTGTACTGACTCCTCTCCTCTCCTGACTGTACTTTCTCCTCTTCTGACTGTACTGTCTCCTCTCCTGACTGTACTGTCTCCTCTCCTGACTGCACTCTCTCCTCTCCTGACTGTACTGTCTCCTCTCGTCTCCTGACTGTGCTGTCTCCTCTCCTGACTGCACTCTCTCCTCTCCTGACTGTACTGTCTCCTCTCGTTTCCTGACTGTGCGGTCTCATCTCCTGACTGTACTCTCTCCTCTCTTGACTGTACTGCCTCCACTCCTGACTGTACTGTCTCAAATCCTGACTGTACTGTCTCCTCTCCTGACTGTACTGCCTCCTCTCCTGATTGTACTGTCTCCTCTCCTGACTGTACTGTTTCCTCTCCTGACTGTACTGCCTCCTCTTCTGACTGTACTGCCGCCTCTCCTGACTGTACTGTCTCCTCTCTTGACTGCACTCTCTCCTCTCCTGACTGTACTGTCTCCTCTCCTGACTGTACTGTCTCCTCTCCTGACTGTACTGTCTCCTCTCCTGACTGCACTCTCTCCTCTCCTGACTGTACTGTCTCCTCTCGTCTCCTGACTGTGCTGTCTCCTCTCCTGACTGCACTCTCTCCTCTCCTGACTGTACTGTCTCCTCTCGTTTCCTGACTGTGCGGTCTCATCTCCTGACTGTACTTTCTCCTTTCTTGACTGTACTTTCTCCTCTCCTGACTGTACCGGCTCCTCTCCTCGCTGTACTCTCTCCTCTACTGACCTTACTGTCTCCTCTCCTGACTTTATTGTATCCTCTCATCTCCTGACTGTACTCTCTCCTCTCCTGACCGTCTCCTTTCCTCTGATGACTGTACTGACTACTCTCCTGACTGTACTGACTCCTCTCCTGACTGTACTCTCTCCTCTCATGACTGTACTGACTCCTCTCCTCTCCTGACTGTACTGACTCCTCTCCTCTCCTGATTGTACTGTCTCCTCTCCTGACTTTACTGCCTCCTCTCCACTCCTTACTCTACTGTCTCCTCTCCTCTCCTGACTAAACGGTCTCCTCTCCTGACTGTACTGTCTAATCTCCTGACTGTACTCTCTCCTCTCTTGACTCTACTGCCTCCACTCCTGACTGTACTGTCTCCTCTCCTGACTGTACTGCCTCCTCTCCTGACTGTACTGCCTCCTCTCCTGACTGTACTGTCTCCTCTCTTGACTGCGCTCTCTCCTCTCCTGACTTTACTGTCTCCTCTCCTGACTGTGCTGTCTCCTCTCCTGACTGTACTGTCTCCTCTCCTGACTGCACTCTCTCCTCTCCTGACTGTACTGTCTCCTCTCGTCTCCTGACTGTGCTGTCTCCTCTCCTGACTGCACTCTCTCCTCTCCTGACTGTACTGTCTCCTCTCCTGACTGTACTCTCTCCTCTCATGACTGCACTCTCTCCTCTCCTGACTGTACTGTCTCCTCTCGTCTTCTGACTGTGCTGTCTCCTCTCCTGACTGCACTCTCTCCTCTCCTGACTGTGCTGTCTCCTCTCCTGACTGCACTCTCTCCTCTCCTGACTGTACTGTCTCCTCTCGTCTCCTGACTGTAATGTCTCCTCTCATCTCCTGACTGTACTGGCTCCTCTCATCTCCTGACTGTAATGTCTCCTCTCGTTTCCTGACTGTACTGTCTTCTCTCCTCTCCTGACTGTACTGTCTCCTCTCGTCTCCTGACTGTGCTGTCTCCTCTCATGACTGTACTGACTCCTCTCCTCTCCTGACTGTACTGACTGCTCTCCTGACTGTATTCTCTCCTCTCATGACTGTACTGACTCCTCTCCTCTCCTGACTGTACTGACTCCTCTCCTCTCCTGACTGTACTGTCTCCTCTCCTGACTGTACTGCCTCCTCTCCTGACTGTACTGCCTCCTCTCCTGACTGTACTGTCTCCTCTCTTGACTGCGCTCTCTCCTCTCCTGACTGTACTGCCTCCTCTCCTGACTTTACTGCCTCCTCTCCACTCCTTACTCTACTGTCTCCTCTCCTCTCCTGACGAAACTGTCTCCTCTCCTGACTGTACTGTCTAATCTCCTGACTGTACTCTCTCCTCTCTTGACTGTACTGCCTCCACTCCTGACTGTACTGTCTCAAATCCTGACTGTACTGTCTCCTCTCCTGACTGTACTGCCTCCTCTCCTGACTGTACTGCCTCCACTCCTGACTGTACTGTCTCCTCTCCTGACTGTACTGTTTCCTCTCCTGACTGTACTGCCTCCTCTTCTGACTGTACTGCTGCCTCTCCTGACTGTACTGTCTCCTCTCTTGACTGCACTCTCTCCTCTCCTGACTGTACTGTCTCCTCTCCTGACTGTACTGTCTCCTCTCCTGACTGCACTCTCTCCTCTCCTGACTGTACTGTCTCCTCTCGTCTCCTGACTGTGCTGTCTCCTCTCCTGACTGCACTCTCTCCTCTCCTGACTGTACTGTCTCCTCTCGTTTCCTGACTGTGCGGTCTCATCTCCTGACTGTACTTTCTCCTTTCTTGACTGTACTTTCTCCTCTCCTGACTGTACCGGCTCCTCTCCTCGCTGTACTCTCTCCTCTACTGACCTTACTGTCTCCTCTCCTGACTGTACTGTCTCCTCTCGTCTCCTGACTGTGCTGTCTGCTCTCCTGACTGTACTCTCTCCTCTCTTGACTGTACTGACTCCTCTCCTCTCCTGACTGTACTGACTCCTCTCCTGACTGTACTCTCTCCTCTCATGACTGTACTGACTCCTCTCCTCTCCTGACTGTACTGACTCCTCTCCTCTCCTGACTGTACTGTCTCCTCTCCTGACTGCACTGTCTCCTCTCCTGACTTTACTGCCTCCTCTCCACTCCTTACTCTACTGTCTCCTCTCCTCTCCTGACTAAACTGTCTCCTCTCCTGACTGTACTGTCTAATCTCCTGACTGTACTCTCTCCTCTCTTGACTGTACTGCCTCCACTCCTGACTGTACTGTCTCAAATCCTGACTGTACTGCCTCCTCTCCTGACTGTACTGCCTCCTCTCCTGACTGTACTGCCTCCTCTCCTGACTGTACTGTCTCCTCTCCTGACTGCACTCTCTCCTCGCCTGACTGTACTGTCTCCTCTCCTGACTGGACTCTCTCCTCTCCTGACTGTACTGTCTCCTCTCGTCTCCTGACTGTGCTGTCTCCTCTCCTGACTGCACTCTCTCCTCTCCTGACTGTGCTGTCTCCTCTCCTGACTGCACTCTCTCCTCTCCTGACTGTACTGTCTCCTCTCGTCTCCTGACTGTAATGTCTCCTCTCATCTCCTGACTGTACTGGCTCCTCTCATCTCCTGA
Source organism: Oncorhynchus mykiss (assembly GCF_057628025.1). Lineage (NCBI taxonomy): Eukaryota > Metazoa > Chordata > Actinopteri > Salmoniformes > Salmonidae > Oncorhynchus > Oncorhynchus mykiss. The sequence continues at coordinate 35,501,277 of NC_143043.1, forward strand.
CTGTAATGTCTCCTCTCGTTTCCTGACTGTACTGTCTTCTCTCCTCTCCTGACTGTACTGTCTCCTCTCGTCTCCTGACTGTGCTGTCTCCTCTCATGACTGTACTGACTCCTCTCCTCTCCTGACTGTACTGACTGCTCTCCTGACTGTATTCTCTCCTCTCATGACTGTACTGACTCCTCTCCTCTCCTGACTGTACTGACTCCTCTCCTCTCCTGACTGTACTGTCTCCTCTCCTGACTGCACTGTCTCCTCTCCTGACTTTACTGCCTCCTCTCCACTCCTTACTCTACTGTCTCCTCTCCTCTCCTGACGAAACTGTCTCCTCTCCTGACTGTACTGTCTAATCTCCTGACTGTACTCTCTCCTCTCTTGACTGTACTGCCTCCACTCCTGACTGTACTGTCTCAAATCCTGACTGTACTGTCTCCTCTCCTGACTGTACTGCCTCCTCTCCTGACTGTACTGCCTCCACTCCTGACTGTACTGTCTCCTCTCCTGACTGTACTGTTTCCTCTCCTGACTGTACTGCCTCCTCTTCTGACTGTACTGCTGCCTCTCCTGACTGTACTGTCTCCTCTCTTGACTGCACTCTCTCCTCTCCTGACTGTACTGTCTCCTCTCCTGACTGTACTGTCTCCTCTCCTGACTGCACTCTCTCCTCTCCTGACTGTACTGTCTCCTCTCGTCTCCTGACTGTGCTGTCTCCTCTCCTGACTGCACTCTCTCCTCTCCTGACTGTACTGTCTCCTCTCGTTTCCTGACTGTGCGGTCTCATCTCCTGACTGTACTTTCTCCTTTCTTGACTGTACTTTCTCCTCTCCTGACTGTACCGGCTCCTCTCCTCGCTGTACTCTCTCCTCTACTGACCTTACTGTCTCCTCTCCTGACTGTACTGTCTCCTCTCGTCTCCTGACTGTGCTGTCTGCTCTCCTGACTGTACTCTCTCCTCTCTTGACTGTACTGACTCCTCTCCTCTCCTGACTGTACTGACTCCTCTCCTGACTGTACTCTCTCCTCTCATGACTGTACTGACTCCTCTCCTCTCCTGACTGTACTGACTCCTCTCCTCTCCTGACTGTACTGTCTCCTCTCCTGACTGCACTGTCTCCTCTCCTGACTTTACTGCCTCCTCTCCACTCCTTACTCTACTGTCTCCTCTCCTCTCCTGACTAAACTGTCTCCTCTCCTGACTGTACTGTCTAATCTCCTGACTGTACTCTCTCCTCTCTTGACTGTACTGCCTCCACTCCTGACTGTACTGTCTCAAATCCTGACTGTACTGCCTCCTCTCCTGACTGTACTGCCTCCTCTCCTGACTGTACTGCCTCCTCTCCTGACTGTACTGTCTCCTCTCCTGACTGCACTCTCTCCTCGCCTGACTGTACTGTCTCCTCTCCTGACTGGACTCTCTCCTCTCCTGACTGTACTGTCTCCTCTCGTCTCCTGACTGTGCTGTCTCCTCTCCTGACTGCACTCTCTCCTCTCCTGACTGTACTGTTTCCTCTCCTGACTGTACTGTCGCCTCTCCTGACTGCACTCTCTCCTCTCCTGACTGTGCTGTCTCCTCTCCCGACTGCACTCTCTCCTCTCCTGACTGTACTGTCTCCTCTCGTCTCCTGACTGTAATGTCTCCTCTCCTCTCCTGACTGTACTGGCTCCTCTCATGACTGTACTGCCTCCACTCCTGACTGTACTGTCTCCTCTCCTGACTGTACTGTTTCCTCTCCTGACTGTACTGCCTCCTCTCCTGACTGTACTGCCTCCTCTCCTGACTGTACTGTCTCCTCTCCTGACTGTACTGTCTCCTCTTCTGACTGTACTGTCTCCTCTCCTGACTGTACTGTCTCCTCTCCTGACTGCACTCTCTCCTCTCCTGACTGTACTGTCTCCTCTCGTCTCCTGACTGTGCTGTCTCCTCTCCTGACTGCACTCTCTCCTCTCCTGACTGTACTGTCTCCTCTCGTTTCCTGACTGTGCGGTCTCATCTCCTGACTGTACTTTCTCCTTTCTTGACTGTACTTTCTCCTCTCCTGACTGTACTGCCTCCTCTCCTGACTGTACTGCCTCCTCTCCTGACTGTACTGTCTCCTCTCCTGACTGTACTGTCTCCTCTTCTGACTGTACTGTCTCCTCTCCTGACTGTACTGTCTCCTCTCCTGACTGCACTCTCTCCTCTCCTGACTGTACTGTCTCCTCTCGTCTCCTGACTGTGCTGTCTCCTCTCCTGACTGCACTCTCTCCTCTCCTGACTGTACTGTCTCCTCTCGTTTCCTGACTGTGCGGTCTCATCTCCTGACTGTACTTTCTCCTTTCTTGACTGTACTTTCTCCTCTCCTGACTGTACCGGCTCCTCTCCTCGCTGTACTCTCTCCTCTACTGACCTTACTGTCTCCTCTCCTGACTTTATTGTATCCTCTCATCTCCTGACTGTACTCTCTCCTCTCCTGACCGTCTCCTTTCCTCTGATGACTGTACTGACTACTCTCCTGACTGTACTCTCTCCTCTCATGACTGTACTGACTCCTCTCCTCTCCTGACTGTACTGACTCCTCTCCTCTCCTGATTGTACTGTCTCCTCTCCTGACTTTACTGCCTCCTCTCCACTCCTTACTCTACTGTCTCCTCTCCTCTCCTGACTAAACGGTCTCCTCTCCTGACTGTACTGTCTAATCTCCTGACTGTACTCTCTCCTCTCTTGACTCTACTGCCTCCACTCCTGACTGTACTGTCTCCTCTCCTGACTGTACTGCCTCCTCTCCTGACTGTACTGCCTCCTCTCCTGACTGTACTGTCTCCTCTCTTGACTGCGCTCTCTCCTCTCCTGACTTTACTGTCTCCTCTCCTGACTGTGCTGTCTCCTCTCCTGACTGTACTGTCTCCTCTCCTGACTGCACTCTCTCCTCTCCTGACTGCACTCTCTCCTCTCCTGACTGTACTGTCTCCTCTCGTCTCCTGACTGTGCTGTCTCCTCTCCTGACTGCACTCTCTCCTCTCCTGACTGTGCTGTCTCCTCTCCTGACTGCACTCTCTCCTCTCCTGACTGTACTGTCTCCTCTCGTCTCCTGACTGTAATGTCTCCTCTCATCTCCTGACTGTACTGGCTCCTCTCATCTCCTGACTGTAATGTCTAATCTCGTTTCCTGACTGTACTGTCTTCTCTCCTCTCCTGACTGTACTGTCTCCTCTCGTCTCCTGACTGTGCTGTCTCCTCTCATGACTGTACTGACTCCTCTACTCTCCTGACTGTACTGACTGCTCTCCTGACTGTATTCTCTCCTCTCATGACTGTACTGACTCCTCTCCTCTCCTGACTGTACTGACTCCTCTCCTCTCCTGACTGTACTGTCTCCTCTCCTGACTGCACTGTCTCCTCTCCTGACTTTACTGCCTCCTCTCCACTCCTTACTCTACTGTCTCCTCTCCTCTCCTGACTAAACTGTCTCCTCTCCTGACTGTACTGTCTAATCTCCTGACTGTACTCTCTCCTCTCTTGACTGTACTGCCTCCACTCCTGACTGTACTGTCTCAAATCCTGACTGTACTGTCTCCTCTCCTGACTGTACTGCCTCCTCTCCTGACTGTACTGCCTCCTCTCCTGACTGTACTGTCTCCTCTCCTGACTGCACTCTCTCCTCGCCTGACTGTACTGTCTCCTCTCCTGACTGGATTCTCTCCTCTCCTGACTGTACTGTCTCCTCTCGTCTCCTGACTGTGCTGTCTCCTCTCCTGACTGCACTCTCTTCTCTCCTGACTGCACTCTCTCCTCTCCTGACTGTACTGTCTCCTCCCCTGACTGCACTCTCTCCTCCCCTGACTGTACTCTCTCCTCTCCTGACTGTACTGTCTCCTCTCGTCTCCTGACTGTAATGTCTCCTCTCCTCTCCTGACTGTACTGGCTCCTCTCATCTCCTGACTGTAATGTCTAATCTCGTTTCCTGACTGTACTGTCTTCTCTCCTCTCCTGACTGTACTGTCTCCTCTCGTCTCCTGACTGTGCTGTCTCCTCTCATGACTGTACTGACTCCTCTACTCTCCTGACTGTACTGACTGCTCTCCTGACTGTATTCTCTCCTCTCATGACTGTACTGACTCCTCTCCTCTCCTGACTGTACTGACTCCTCTCCTCTCCTGACTGTACTGTCTCCTCTCCTGACTGCACTGTCTCCTCTCCTGACTTTACTGCCTCCTCTCCACTCCTTACTCTACTGTCTCCTCTCCTCTCCTGACTAAACTGTCTCCTCTCCTGACTGTACTGTCTAATCTCCTGACTGTACTCTCTCCTCTCTTGACTGTACTGCCTCCACTCCTGACTGTACTGTCTCAAATCCTGACTGTACTGTCTCCTCTCCTGACTGTACTGCCTCCTCTCCTGACTGTACTGCCTCCTCTCCTGACTGTACTGTCTCCTCTCCTGACTGCACTCTCTCCTCGCCTGACTGTACTGTCTCCTCTCCTGACTGGATTCTCTCCTCTCCTGACTGTACTGTCTCCTCTCGTCTCCTGACTGTGCTGTCTCCTCTCCTGACTGCACTCTCTTCTCTCCTGACTGCACTCTCTCCTCTCCTGACTGTACTGTCTCCTCCCCTGACTGCACTCTCTCCTCCCCTGACTGTGCTGTCTCCTCTCCCGACTGCACTCTCTCCTCTCCTGACTGTACTGTCTCCTCTCGTCTCCTGACTGTAATGTCTCCTCTCCTCTCCTGACTGTACTGTCTCCTCTCGTCTCCTGACTGTAATGTCTCCTCTCCTCTCCTGACTGTACTGGCTCCTCTCATGACTGTACTGCCTCCACTCCTGACTGTACTGTCTCCTCTCCTGACTGTACTGTTTCCTCTTCTGACTGTACTGTCTCCTCTCCTGACTGTACTGTCTCCTCTCCTGACTGCACTCTCTCCTCTCCTGACTGTACTGTCTCCTCTCGTCTCCTGACTGTGCTGTCTCCTCTCCTGACTGCACTCTCTCCTCTCCTGACTGTACTGTCTCCTCTCGTTTCCTGACTGTGCGGTCTCATCTCCTGACTGTACTTTCTCCTTTCTTGACTGTACTTTCTCCTCTCCTGACTGTACCGGCTCCTCTCCTCGCTGTACTCTCTCCTCTACTGACCTTACTGTCTCCTCTCCTGACTTTATTGTATCCTCTCATCTCCTGACTGTACTCTCTCCTCTCCTGACCGTCTCCTTTCCTCTGATGACTGTACTGACTACTCTCCTGACTGTACTGACTCCTCTCCTGACTGTACTCTCTCCTCTCATGACTGTACTGACTCCTCTCCTCTCCTGACTGTACTGACTCCTCTCCTCTCCTGATTGTACTGTCTCCTCTCCTGACTTTACTGCCTCCTCTCCACTCCTTACTCTACTGTCTCCTCTCCTCTCCTGACTAAACGGTCTCCTCTCCTGACTGTACTGTCTAATCTCCTGACTGTACTCTCTCCTCGCTTGACTCTACTGCCTCCACTCCTGACTGTACTGTCTCCTCTCCTGACTGTACTGCCTCCTCTCCTGACTGTACTGCCTCCTCTCCTGACTGTACTGTCTCCTCTCTTGACTGCGCTCTCTCCTCTCCTGACTTTACTGTCTCCTCTCCTGACTGTGCTGTCTCCTCTCCTGACTGTACTGTCTCCTCTCCTGACTGCACTCTCTCCTCTCCTGACTGCACTCTCTCCTCTCCTGACTGTACTGTCTCCTCTCGTCTCCTGACTGTGCTGTCTCCTCTCCTGACTGCACTCTCTCCTCTCCTGACTGTGCTGTCTCCTCTCCTGACTGCACTCTCTCCTCTCCTGACTGTACTGTCTCCTCTCGTCTCCTGACTGTAATGTCTCCTCTCATCTCCTGACTGTACTGGCTCCTCTCATCTCCTGACTGTAATGTCTAATCTCGTTTCCTGACTGTACTGTCTTCTCTCCTCTCCTGACTGTACTGTCTCCTCTCGTCTCCTGACTGTGCTGTCTCCTCTCATGACTGTACTGACTCCTCTACTCTCCTGACTGTACTGACTGCTCTCCTGACTGTATTCTCTCCTCTCATGACTGTACTGACTCCTCTCCTCTCCTGACTGTACTGACTCCTCTCCTCTCCTGACTGTACTGTCTCCTCTCCTGACTGCACTCTCTCCTCTCCTGACTTTACTGCCTCCTCTCCACTCCTTACTCTACTGTCTCCTCTCCTCTCCTGACTAAACTGTCTCCTCTCCTGACTGTACTGTCTAATCTCCTGACTGTACTCTCTCCTCTCTTGACTGTACTGCCTCCACTCCTGACTGTACTGTCTCAAATCCTGACTGTACTGTCTCCTCTCCTGACTGTACTGCCTCCTCTCCTGACTGTACTGCCTCCTCTCCTGACTGTACTGTCTCCTCTCCTGACTGCACTCTCTCCTCGCCTGACTGTACTGTCTCCTCTCCTGACTGGATTCTCTCCTCTCCTGACTGTACTGTCTCCTCTCGTCTCCTGACTGTGCTGTCTCCTCTCCTGACTGCACTCTCTTCTCTCCTGACTGCACTCTCTCCTCTCCTGACTGTACTGTCTCCTCTCCTGACTGCACTCTCTCCTCCCCTGACTGTGCTCTCTCCTCTCCTGACTGCACTCTCTCCTCTCCTGACTGTACTGTCTCCTCTCGTCTCCTGACTGTGCTGTCTCCTCTCATCTCCTGACTGTACTGGCTACTCTCATGACTGTACTGCCTCCTCTCCTGACTGTACTGGCTCCTCTCCTGACTGTACTGTTTCCTCTCCTGACTGTACTGCCTCCTCTCCTGACTGTACTGCCTCCTCTCCTGACTGTACTGTCTCCTCTCTTGACTGCACTCTCTCCTCTCCTGACTGTACTGTCTCCTCTCCTGACTGTACTGTCTCCTCTCCTGACTGTACTATCTCCTCTCCTGACTGTACTGTCTCCTCTCCTGACTGCACTCTCTCCTCTCCTGACTGTACTGTCTCCTCTCGTCTCCTGACTGTGCTGTCTCCTCTCCTGACTGCACTCTCTCCTCTCCTGACTGTACTGTCTCCTCTCGTTTCCTGACTGTGCTGTCTCCTCTCCTGACTGCACTCTCTCCTCTCCTGACTGTACTGTCTCCTCTCGTTTCCTGACTGTACTTTCTCCTTTCTTGACTGTACTTTCTCCTCTCCTGACTGTACCGGCTCCTCTCCTCGCTGTACTCTCTCCTCTACTGACCTTACTGTCTCCTCTCCTGACTTTATTATATCCTCTCATCTCCTGACTGTACTCTCTCCTCTCCTGACCGTCTCCTTTCCTCTCATGACTGTACTGACTCCACTCCTGACTGTACTGACTCCTCTCCTGACTGTCCTCTCTCCTCTCATGACTGTACTGACTCCTCTCCTCTCCTGACTGTACTGACTCCTCTTCTCTTCTGACTGTACTGTCTCCTCTCCTGACTGCACTGCCTCCTCTCCTGACTTTACTGCCTCCTCTCCTGACTATACTGTACTGTCTCCTCTCCTGACTGTACTTTCTCCTCTTCTCTCCTGACTGTACTCTCTCCTCTCCTGACTGTACGGTCTCATCTTCTCTCCTGACTGTACTGTCTCTTCTCCTCTCCTGACTGTACTGTCTCCTCTGTTCTCCTGACTGTACTGTCTCCTCTCCTCTCCTGACTGTACTGACTCCTCTCCTCTCCTGACTGTACTGACTCCTCTCCTCTCCTGACTCTACTGTCTCATCTCATCTCCTCTCCTGACTGTACTTTCTCCTCTCGTCTCTTGACTGTACTGTCTCCTCTCCTCTTCTGACTGTACTGCCTCCTCTCCTGACTGTACTGCCTCCTCTCCTGACTGTACTGTCTCCTCTCCTGACTGCACTCTCTCCTCGCCTGACTGTACTGTCTCCTCTCCTGACTGGACTCTCTCCTCTCCTGACTGTACTGTCTCCTCTCGTCTCCTGACTGTGCTGTCTCCTCTCCTGACTGCATTCTCTCCTCTCCTGACTGTACTGTTTCCTCTCCTGACTGTACTGTCTCCTCTCCTGACTGCACTCTCTCCTCTCCTGACTGTGCTGTCTCCTCTCCTGACTGCACTCTCTCCTCTCCTGACTGTACTGTCTCCTCTCGTCTCCTGACTGTAATGTCTCCTCTCATCTCTTGACTGTACTGGCTCCTCTCATGACTGTACTGCCTCCACTCCTGACTGTACTGTCTCCTCTCCTGACTGTACTGTTTCCTCTCCTGACTGTACTGTCTCCTCTCCTGACTGCACTCTCTCCTCGCCTGACTGTACTGTCTCCTCTCCTGACTGTGCTGTCTCCTCTCCTGACTGTACTGTCTCCTCTCCTGACTGCACTCTCTCCTCTCCTGACTGCACTCTCTCCTCTCCTGACTGTACTGTCTCCTCTCGTCTCCTGACTGTGCTGTCTCCTCTCCTGACTGCACTCTCTCCTCTCCTGACTGTGCTGTCTCCTCTCCTGACTGCACTCTCTCCTCTCCTGACTGTACTGTCTCCTCTCGTCTCCTGACTGTAATGTCTCCTCTCATCTCCTGACTGTACTGGCTCCTCTCATCTCCTGACTGTAATGTCTAATCTCGTTTCCTGACTGTACTGTCTTCTCTCCTCTCCTGACTGTACTGTCTCCTCTCCTCTCCTGACTGTGCTGTCTCCTCTCATGACTGTACTGACTCCTCTACTCTCCTGACTGTACTGACTGCTCTCCTGACTGTATTCTCTCCTCTCATGACTGTACTGACTCCTCTCCTCTCCTGACTGTACTGACTCCTCTCCTCTCCTGACTGTACTGTCTCCTCTCCTGACTGCACTCTCTCCTCTCCTGACTTTACTGCCTCCTCTCCACTCCTTACTCTACTGTCTCCTCTCCTCTCCTGACTAAACTGTCTCCTCTCCTGACTGTACTGTCTAATCTCCTGACTGTACTCTCTCCTCTCTTGACTGTACTGCCTCCACTCCTGACTGTACTGTCTCAAATCCTGACTGTACTGTCTCCTCTCCTGACTGTACTGCCTCCTCTCCTGACTGTACTGCCTCCTCTCCTGACTGTACTGTCTCCTCTCCTGACTGCACTCTCTCCTCGCCTGACTGTACTGTCTCCTCTCCTGACTGGATTCTCTCCTCTCCTGACTGTACTGTCTCCTCTCGTCTCCTGACTGTGCTGTCTCCTCTCCTGACTGCACTCTCTTCTCTCCTGACTGCACTCTCTCCTCTCCTGACTGACTGTACTGTCTCCTCTCCTGACTGCACTCTCTCCTCCCCTGACTGTTTTCTCTCCTCTCCTGACTGCACTCTCTCCTCTCCTGACTGTACTGTCTCCTCTCGTCTCCTGACTGTAATGTCTCCTCTCATCTCCTGACTGTACTGGCTACTCTCATGACTGTACTGCCTCCACTCCTGACTGTACTGGCTCCTCTCCTGACTGTACTGTTTCCTCTCCTGACTGTACTGCCTCCTCTCCTGACTGTACTGCCTCCTCTCCTGACTGTACTGTCTCCTCTCTTGACTGCACTCTCTCCTCTCCTGACTGTACTGTCTCCTCTCCTGACTGTACTGTCTCCTCTCCTGACTGTACTATCTCCTCTCCTGACTGTACTGTCTCCTCTCCTGACTGCACTCTCTCCTCTCCTGACTGTACTGTCTCCTCTCGTCTCCTGACTGTGCTGTCTCCTCTCCTGACTGCACTCTCTCCTCTCCTGACTGTACTGTCTCCTCTCGTTTCCTGACTGTGCTGTCTCCTCTCCTGACTGCACTCTCTCCTCTCCTGACTGTACTGTCTCCTCTCGTTTCCTGACTGTACTTTCTCCTTTCTTGACTGTACTTTCTCCTCTCCTGACTGTACCGGCTCCTCTCCTCGCTGTACTCTCTCCTCTACTGACCTTACTGTCTCCTCTCCTGACTTTATTGTATCCTCTCATCTCCTGACTGTACTCTCTCCTCTCCTGACCGTCTCCTTTCCTCTCATGACTGTACTGACTCCACTCCTGACTGTACTGACTCCTCTCCTGACTGTCCTCTCTCCTCTCATGACTGTACTGACTCCTCTCCTCTCCTGACTGTACTGACTCCTCTTCTCTCCTGACTGTACTGTCTCCTCTCCTGACTGCACTGCCTCCTCTCCTGACTTTACTGCCTCCTCTCCTGACTATACTGTACTGTCTCCTCTCCTGACTGTACTTTCTCCTCTTCTCTCCTGACTGTACTCTCTCCTCTCCTGACTGTACGGTCTCATCTTCTCTCCTGACTGTACTGTCTCTTCTCCTCTCCTGACTGTACTGTCTCCTCTGTTCTCCTGACTGTACTGTCTCCTCTCCTCTCCTGACTGTACTGACTCCTCTCCTCTCCTGACTGTACTGACTCCTCTCCTCTCCTGACTCTACTGTCTCATCTCATCTCCTCTCCTGACTGTACTTTCTCCTCTCGTCTCTTGACTGTACTGTCTCCTCTCCTCTCCTGACTGTACTGCCTCCTCTCCTGACTGTACTGCCTCCTCTCCTGACTGTACTGTCTCCTCTCCTGACTGCACTCAAATCAAATCAAATTTTATTTGTCACATACACATGGTTAGCAGATGTTAATGCAAGTGTAGCGAAATGCTTGTGCTTCTAGTTCCGACAATGCAGTAATAACAAGTAATCTAACTAACAATTCCAAAACTACTGTCTTGTACACAGTGTAAGGGGATAAAGAATATGTACATAAGGATATATGAATGAGTGATGGTACAGAGCAGCATAGGCAAGATACAGTAGATGGTATCGGGTACAGTATGTACAAATGAGATGAGTATGTAAACAAAGTGGCATAGTATAGTATAAAGTGGCTAGTGATACATGTATTACATAAGGATACCGTCGATGATATAGAGTACAGTATATACGTATGCATATGAGATGAATAATGTAGGGTAAGTAACATTTATATAAGGTAGCATTGTTTAAAGTGGCTAGTGATATATTTACATCATTTCCCATCAATTCCCATTATTAAAGTGGCTGGAGTTGAGTCAGTGTCAGTGTGTTGGCAGCAGCCACTCAGTGTTAGTGGTGGCTGTTTAACAGTCTGATGGCCTTGAGATAGAAGCTGTTTTTCAGTCTCTCGGTCCCAGCTTTGATGCACCTGTACTGACCTCGCCTTCTGGATGATAGCGGGGTGAACAGGCAGTGGCTCGGGTGGTTGATGTCCTTGATGATCTTTATGGCCTTCCTGTGACATCGGGTGGTGTAGGTGTCCTGGAGGGCAGGTAGTTTGCCCCCGGTGATGCGTTGTGCAGACCTCACTACCCTCTGGAGAGCCTTACGGTTGAGGGCGGTGCAGTTGCCATACCAGGCGGTGATACAGCCCGCCAGGATGCTCTCGATTGTGCATCTGTAGAAGTTTGTGAGTGCTTTTGGTGACAAGCCGAATTTCTTCAGCCTCCTGAGGTTGAAGAGGCGCTGCTGCGCCTTCTTCACGATGCTGTCTGTGTGAGTGGACCAATTCAGTTTGTCTGTGATGTGTATGCCGAGGAACTTAAAACTTGCTACCCTCTCCACTACTGTTCCATCGATGTGGATAGGGGGGTGTTCCCTCTGCTGTTTCCTGAAGTCCACAATCATCTCAGTCAGGAGTGGAGGCAGTACAGTCATGAGAGGAGCCAGTACAGTCAAGAGATGAGAGGAGACATTACAGTCAGGAGACGAGAGGAGACAGTACAGTCAGGAGAGGAGAGAGTGCAGTCAGGAGAGGAGACAGCACAGTCAGGAGAGGAGAGAGTGCAGTCAGGAGAGGAGACAGTACAGTCAGGAGAGGAAACAGTACAGTCAGGAGAGGAGAGAGTGCAGTCAGGAGAGGAGACAGCACAGTCAGGAGACGAGAGGAGACAGTACAGTCAGGAGAGGAGAGAGTCCAGTCAGGAGAGGAGAAAGTACAGTCAGGCGAGGAGAGAGTGCAGTCAGGAGAGGAGACAGTACAGTCAGGAGAGGAGGCAGTACAGTCAGGAGAGGAGGCAGTACAGTCAGGAGAGGAGGCAGTACAGTCAGGAGAGGAGAGGAGACAGTACAGTCAAGAGACGAGAGGAGAAAGTACAGTCAGGAGAGGAGAGAGTGCAGTCAGGAGCGGAGAGAGTGCAGTCAGGAGAGGAGACAGTACAGTCAGGAGAGGAGACAGCACAGTCAGGAGAGGAGACAGTAAAGTCAGGAGAGGAGAGAGCGCAGTCAAGAGAGGAGACAGTACAGTCAGGAGAGGAGGCAGTACAGTCAGGAGAGGGGGCAGTACAGTCAGGAGAGGAGACAGTACAGTCAGGAGTGGAGGCAGTAGAGTCAAGAGAGGAGAGAGTACAGTCAGGAGATTAGACAGTACAGTCAGGAGAGGAGACCGTTTAGTCAGGAGAGGAGAGGAGACAGTAGAGTAAGGAGTGGAGAGGAGGCAGTAAAGTCAGGAGAGGAGACAGTACAATCAGGAGAGGAGAGGAGTCAGTACAGTCAGGAGAGGAGAGGAGTCAGTACAGTCATGAGAGGAGAGAGTACAGTCAGGAGAGGAGTCAGTACAGTCAGGAGAGTAGTCAGTACAGTCATCAGAGGAAAGGAGACGGTCAGGAGAGGAGAGAGTACAGTCAGGAGATGAGAGGATACAATAAAGTCAGGAGAGGAGACAGTAAGGTCAGTAGAGGAGAGAGTACAGCGAGGAGAGGAGCCAGTACAGTCAGGAGAGGAGAAAGTACAGTCAAGAAAGGAGAAAGTACAGTCAGGAGATGAGACCGCACAGTCAGGAAACGAGAGGAGACATTACAGTCAGGAGAGGAGAGAGTGCAGTCAGGAGAGGAGACAGCACAGTCAGGAGACGAGAGGAGACAGTACAGTCAGGAGAGGAGAGAGTGCAGTCAGGAGAGGAGACAGTACAGTCAGGAGAGGAGACAGTACAGTCAGAAGAGGAGACAGTACAGTCAGGAGAGGAGACAGTACAGTCAGGAGAGGAGGCAGTACAGTCAGGAGAGGAGGCAGTACAGTCAGGAGAGGAAACAGTACAGTCAGGAGAGGAGACAGTACAGTCAGGAGTGGAGGCAGTACAGTCATGAGAGGAGCCAGTACAGTCAGGAGAGGAGAGGAGACATTACAGTCAGGAGACGAGAGGAGACAGTACAGTCAGGAGAGGAGAGAGTGCAGTCGGGAGAGGAGACAGCACAGTCAGGAGAGGAGAGAGTGCAGTCAGGAGAGGCGACAGTACAGTCAGGAGAGGAAACAGTACAGTCAGGAGAGGAGAGAGTGCAGTCAGGAGAGGAGACAGCACAGTCAGGAGACGAGAGGAGACAGTACAGTCAGGAGAGGAGAGAGTCCAGTCAGGAGAGGAGACAGTACAGTCAGGCGAGGAGAGAGTGCAGTCAGGAGAGGAGACAGTACAGTCAGGAGAGGAGGCAGTACAGTCAGGAGAGGAGGCAGTACAGTCAGGAGTGGAGGCAGTACAGTCATGAGAGGAGCCAGTACAGTCAAGAGATGAGAGGAGACATTACAGTCAGGAGACGAGAGGAGACAGTACAGTCAGGAGAGGAGAGAGTGCAGTCAGGAGAGGAGACAGCACAGTCAGGAGAGGAGAGAGTGCAGTCAGGAGAGGAGACAGTACAGTCAGGAGAGGAAACAGTACAGTCAGGAGAGGAGAGAGTGCAGTCAGGAGAGGAGACAGCACAGTCAGGAGACGAGAGGAGACAGTACAGTCAGGAGAGGAGAGAGTCCAGTCAGGAGAGGAGACAGTACAGTCAGGCGAGGAGAGAGTGCAGTCAGGAGAGGAGACAGTACAGTCAGGAGAGGAGGCAGTACAGTCAGGAGAGGAGGCAGTACAGTCAGGAGAGGAGAGGAGACAGTACAGTCAAGAGACGAGAGGAGAAAGTACAGTCAGGAGAGGAGATGAGATGAGACAGTAGAGTCAGGAGAGGAGAGGAGTCAGTACAGTCAGGAGAGGAGAGGAGTCAGTACAGTCAGGAGAGGAGAGAGTACAGTCAGGAGAACAGAGGAGACAGTACAGTCAGGAAAGGAGAGAGTCCAGTCAGGAGAGGAGACAGTACAGTCAGGCGAGGAGGGAGTGCAGTCAGGAGAGGAGACAGTACAGTCAGGAGAGGAAACAGTACAGTCAGGAGAGGAGACAGTACAGTCAGGAGTGGAGGCAGTACAGTTATGAGAGGAGCCAGTACAGTCAAGAGATGAGAGGAGACATTACAGTCAGGAGACGAGAGGAGACAGTACAGTCAGGAGAGGAGAGAGTGCAGTCAGGAGAGGAGACAGCACAGTCAGGAGAGGAGAGAGTGCAGTCAGGAGAGGAGACAGTACAGTCAGGAGAGGAAACAGTACAGTCAGGAGAGGAGAGAATGCAGTCAGGAGAGGAGACAGCACAGTCAGGAGACGAGAGGAGACAGTACAGTCAGGAGAGGAGAGAGTCCAGTCAGGAGAGGAGACAGTACAGTCAGGCGAGGAGAGAGGAAAGGAAACAGCAGAGGGAACACCCCCCTATCCACATCGATGGAACAGTAGTGGAGAGGGTAGCAAGTTTTAAGTTCCTCGGCATACACATCACAGACAAACTGAATTGGTCCACTCACACAGACAGCATCGTGAAGAAGGCGCAGCAGCGCCTCTTCAACCTCAGGAGGCTGAAGAAATTCGGCTTGTCACCAAAAGCACTCACAAACTTCTACAGATGCACAATCGAGAGCATCCTGGCGGGCTGTATCACCGCCTGGTATGGCAACTGCACCGCCCTCAACCGTAAGGCTCTCCAGAGGGTAGTGAGGTCTGCACAACGCATCACCGGGGGCAAACTACCTGCCCTCCAGGACACCTACACCACCCGATGTCACAGGAAGGCCATAAAGATCATCAAGGACATCAACCACCCGAGCCACTGCCTGTTCACCCCGCTATCATCCAGAAGGCGAGGTCAGTACAGGTGCATCAAAGCTGGGACCGAGAGACTGAAAAACAGCTTCTATCTCAAGGCCATCAGACTGTTAAACAGCCACCACTAACACTGAGTGGCTGCTGCCAACACACTGACACTGACTCAACTCCAGCCACTTTAATAATGGGAATTGATGGGAAATGATGTAAATATATCACTAGCCACTTTAAACAATGCTACCTTATATAAATGTTACTTACCCTACATTATTCATCTCATATGCATACGTATATACTGTACTCTATATCATCGACGGTATCCTTATGTAATACATGTATCACTAGCCACTTTATACTATACTATGCCACTTTGTTTACATACTCATCTCATTTGTACATACTGTACCCGATACCATCTACTGTATCTTGCCTATGCTGCTCTGTACCATCACTCATTCATATATCCTTATGTACATATTCTTTATCCCCTTACACTGTGTACAAGACAGTAGTTTTGGAATTGTTAGTTAGATTACTTGTTATTACTGCATTGTCGGAACTAGAAGCACAAGCATTTCGCTACACTCGCATTAACATCTGCTAACCATGTGTATGTGACAAATAAAATGTGATTTGATTTGATTTGCCTCCTCTCCTGACTGTACTGCCTCCTCTCCTGACTGTACTGTCTCCTCTCCTGACTGCACTCTCTCCTCGCCTGACTGTACTGTCTCCTCTCCTGACTGGACTCTCTCCTCTCCTGACTGTACTGTCTCCTCTCGTCTCCTGACTGTGCTGTCTCCTCTCCTGACTGCACTCTCTCCTCTCCTGACTGTACTGTTTCCTCTCCTGACTGTAATGTCGCCTCTCCTGACTGCACTCTCTCCTCTCCTGACTGTGCCGTCTCCTCTCCCGACTGCACTCTCTCCTCTCCTGACTGTACTGTCTCCTCTCGTCTCCTGACTGTAATGTCTCCTCTCCTCTCCTGACTGTACTGGCTCCTCTCATGACTGTACTGCCTCCACTCCTGACTGTACTGTCTCCTCTCCTGACTGTACTGTTTCCTCTCCTGACTGTACTGCCTCCTCTCCTGACTGTACTGCCTCCTCTCCTGACTGTACTGTCTCCTCTCCTGACTGTACTGTCTCCTCTTCTGACTGTACTGTCTCCTCTCCTGACAGTACTGTCTCCTCTCCTGACTGTACTATCTCCTCTCCTGACTGTACTGTCTCCTCTCGTCTCCTGACTGTGCTGTCTCCTCTCCTGACTGCACTCTCTCCTCTCCTGACTGTACTCTCTCCTCTCGTTTCCTGACTGTGCGGTCTCATCTCCTGACTGTACTTTCTCCTTTCTTGACTGTACTTTCTCCTCTCCTGACTGTACTGGCTCCTCTCCTCGCTGTACTCTCTCCTCTACTGACCTTACTGTCTCCTCTCCTGACTTTATTGTATCCTCTCATCTCCTGACTGTACTCTCTCCTCTCCTGACCGTCTCCTTTCCTCTGATGACTGTACTGACTACTCTCCTGACTGTACTGACTCCTCTCCTGACTGTACTCTCTCCTCTCATGACTGTACTGACTCCTCTCCTCTCCTGACTGTACTGACTCCTCTCCTCTCCTGATTGTACTGTCTCCTCTCCTGACTTTACTGCCTCCTCTCCACTCCTTACTCTACTGTCTCCTCTCCTGACTAAACGGTCTCCTCTCCTGACTGTACTGTCTAATCTCCTGACTGTACTCTCTCCTCTCTTGACTCTACTGCCTCCACTCCTGACTGTACTGTCTCCTCTCCTGACTGTACTGCCTCCTCTCCTGACTGTACTGCCTCCTCTCCTGACTGTACTGTCTCCTCTCTTGACTGCGCTCTCTCCTCTCCTGACTTTACTGTCTCCTCTCCTGACTGTGCTGTCTCCTCTCCTGACTGTACTGTCTCCTCTCCTGACTGCACTCTCTCCTCTCCTGACTGCACTCTCTCCTCTCCTGACTGTACTGTCTCCTCTCGTCTCCTGACTGTGCTGTCTCCTCTCCTGACTGCACTCTCTCCTCTCCTGACTGTGCTGTCTCCTCTCCTGACTGCACTCTCTCCTCTCCTGACTGTACTGTCTCCTCTCGTCTCCTGACTGTAATGTCTCCTCTCATCTCCTGACTGTACTGGCTCCTCTCATCTCCTGACTGTAATGTCTAATCTCGTTTCCTGACTGTACTGTCTTCTCTCCTCTCCTGCCTGTACTGTCTCCTCTCGTCTCCTGACTGTGCTGTCTCCTCTCATGACTGTACTGACTCCTCTCCTCTCCTGACTGTACTGACTGCTCTCCTGACTGTATTCTCTCCTCTCATGACTGTACTGACTCCTCTCCTCTCCTGACTGTACTGACTCCTCTCCTCTCCTGACTGTACTGTCTCCTCTCCTGACTGCACTGTCTCCTCTCCTGACTTTACTGCCTCCTCTCCACTCCTTACTCTACTGTCTCCTCTCCTCTCCTGACTAAACTGTCTCCTCTCCTGACTGTACTGTCTAATCTCCTGACTGTACTCTCTCCTCTCTTGACTGTTCTGCCTCCACTCCTGACTGTACTGTCTCAAATCCTGACTGTACTGTCTCCTCTCCTGACTGTACTGCCTCCTCTCCTGACTGTACTGCCTCCTCTCCTGACTGTACTGTCTCCTCTCCTGACTGCACTCTCTCCTCGCCTGACTGTACTGTCTCCTCTCCTGACTGGACTCTCTCCTCTCCTGACTGTACTGTCTCCTCTCGTCTCCTGACTGTGCTGTCTCCTCTCCTGACTGCACTCTCTTCTCTCCTGACTGCACTCTCTCCTCTCCTGACTGTACTGTCTCCTCTCCTGACTGCACTCTCTCCTCCCCTGACTGTGCTGTCTCCTCTCCTGACTGCACTCTCTCCTCTCCTGACTGTACTGTCTCCTCTCGTCTCCTGACTGTAATGTCTCCTCTCATCTCCTGACTGTACTCTCTCCTCTCTTGACTGTTCTGCCTCCACTCCTGACTGTACTGTCTCAAATCCTGACTGTACTGTCTCCTCTCCTGACTGTACTGCCTCCTCTCCTGACTGTACTGTCTCCTCTCTTGACTGCACTCTCTCCTCTCCTGACTGTACTGTCTCCTCTCCTGACTGTACTGTCTCCTCTCCTGACTGTACTATCTCCTCTCCTGACTGTACTGTCTCCTCTCGTCTCCTGACTGTGCTGTCTCCTCTCCTGACTGCACTCTCTCCTCTCCTGACTGTACTGTCTCCTCTCGTTTCCTGACTGTGCTGTCTCCTCTCCTGACTGCACTCTCTCCTCTCCTGACTGTACTGTCTCCTCTCGTTTCCTGACTGTACTTTCTCCTTTCTTGACTGTACTTTCTCCTCTCCTGACTGTACCGGCTCCTCTCCTCGCTGTACTCTCTCCTCTACTGACCTTACTGTCTCCTCTCCTGACTTTATTGTATCCTCTCATCTCCTGACTGTACTCTCTCCTCTCCTGACCGTCTCCTTTCCTCTCATGACTGTACTGACTCCACTCCTGACTGTACTGACTCCTCTCCTGACTGTCCTCTCTCCTCTCATGACTGTACTGACTCCTCTCCTCTCCTGACTGTACTGACTCCTCTTCTCTCCTGACTGTACTGTCTCCTCTCCTGACTGCACTGCCTCCTCTCCTGACTTTACTGCCTCCTCTCCTGACTATACTGTACTGTCTCCTCTCCTGACTGTACTTTCTCCTCTTCTCTCCTGACTGTACTCTCTCCTCTCCTGACTGTACGGTCTCATCTTCTCTCCTGACTGTACTGTCTCTTCTCCTCTCCTGACTGTACTGTCTCCTCTGTTCTCCTGACTGTACTGTCTCCTCTCCTCTCCTGACTGTACTGACTCCTCTCCTCTCCTGACTGTACTGACTCCTCTCCTCTCCTGACTCTACTGTCTCATCTCATCTCCTCTCCTGACTGTACTTTCTCCTCTCGTCTCTTGACTGTACTGTCTCCTCTCCTCTCCTGACTGTACTGCCTCCTCTCCTGACTGTACTGCCTCCTCTCCTGACTGTACTGTCTCCTCTCCTGACTGCACTCTCTCCTCGCCTGACTGTACTGTCTCCTCTCCTGACTGGACTCTCTCCTCTCCTGACTGTACTGTCTCCTCTCGTCTCCTGACTGTGCTGTCTCCTCTCCTGACTGCACTCTCTCCTCTCCTGACTGTACTGTTTCCTCTCCTGACTGTACTGTCTCCTCTCCTGACTGCACTCTCTCCTCTCCTGACTGTAATGTCTCCTCTCATCTCTTGACTGTACTGGCTCCTCTCATGACTGTACTGCCTCCACTCCTGACTGTACTGTCTCCTCTCCTGACTGTACTGTTGCCTCTCCTGACTGTACTGCCTCCTCTCCTGACTGTACTGCCTCCTCTCCTGACTGTACTGTCTCCTCTCCTGACTGTACTGTCTCCTCTCCTGACTGCACTCTCTCCTCTCCTGACTGTACTGTCTCCTCTCGTCTCCTGACTGTGCTGTCGCCTCTCCTGACTGCACTCTCTCCTCTCCTGACTGTACTGTCTCCTCTCGTTTCCTGACTGTGCGGTCTCATCTCCTGACTGTACTTTCTCCTTTCTTGACTGTACTTTCTCCTCTCCTGACTGTACCGGCTCCTCTCCTCGCTGTACTCTCTCCTATACTGACCTTACTGTCTCCGCTCCTGACTTTATTGTATCCTCTCATCTCCTGACTGTACTCTCTCCTCTCCTGACCGTCTCCTTTCCCCTGATGACTGTACTGACTACTCTCCTGACTGTACTGACTCCTCTCCTGACTGTACTCTCTCCTCTCATGACTGTACTGACTCCTCTCCTCTCCTGACTGTACTGACTCCTCTCCTCTCCTGATTGTACTGTCTCCTCTCCTGACTTTACTGCCTCCTCTCCACTCCTTACTCTACTGTCTCCTCTCCTGACTAAACGGTCTCCTCTCCTGACTGTACTGTCTAATCTCCTGACTGTACTCTCTCCTCTCTTGACTGTACTGCCTCCACTCCTGACTGTACTGCCTCCTCTCCTGACTGTACTGCCTCCTCTCCTGACTGTATTGCCTCCTCTCCTGACTGTACTGCCTCCTCTCCTGACTGCACTCTCTCCTCTCCTGACTGTACTGTCTCCTCTCCTGACTGTACTCTCTCCTCTCCTGACTGCACTCTCTCCTCTCCTGACTGTACTGTCTGCTCTCGTCTCCTGACTGTGCTGTCTCCTCTCCTGACTGCACTCTCTCCTCTCCTGACTGTACTGTCTCCTCTCGTCTCCTGACTGTAATGCCTCCTCTCATCTCCTGACTGTACTGTCTCCTCTCGTTTCCTGACTATACTGTCTTCTCTCCTCTCCTGACTGTACTGTCTCCTCTCGTCTCCTGACTGTGCTGTCTCCTCTCATGACTGTACTGACTCCTCTCCTCTCCTGACTGTACTGACTGCTCTCCTGACTGTATTCTCTCCTCTCATGACTGTACTGACTCCTCTCCTCTCCTGACTGTACTGACTCCTCTCCTCTCCTGACTGTACTGTCTCCTCTCCTGACTTTACTGTCTCCTCTCCTGACTTTACTGCCTCCTCTCCACTCCTTACTCTACTGTCTCCTCTCCTCTCCTGACTAAACTGTCTCCTCTCCTGACTGTACTGTCTAATCTCCTGACTGTACTCTCTCCTCTCTTGACTGTACTGCCTCCACTCCTGACTGTACTGTCTCAAATCCTGACTGTACTGCCTCCTCTCCTGACTGTACTGCCTCCTCTCCTGACTGTACTGTCTCCTCTCCTGACTGCACTCTCTCCTCGCCTGACTGTACTGTCTCCTCTCCTGACTGGACTCTCTCCTCTCCTGACTGTACTGTCTCCTCTCGTCTCCTGACTGTGCTGTCTCCTCTCCTGACTGCACTCTCTTCTCTCCTGACTGTACTGTCTCCTCTCCTGACTGTACTGTCTCCTCTCCTGACTGCACTCTCTCCTCCCCTGACTGTGCTGTCTCATCTCCTGACTGCTCTCTCTCCTCTCCTGACTGTACTGTCTCCTCTCGTCTCCTGACTGTAATGTCTCCTCTCATCTCCTGACTGTACTGGCTCCTCTCATGACTGTACTGGCTCCTCTCCTGACTGTACTGTTTCCTCTCCTGACTGTACTGCCTCCTCTCCTGACTGTACTGCCTGCTCTCCTGACTTGACTGTCTCCTCTCTTGACTGCACTCTCTCCTCTCCTGACTGTACTGTCTCCTCTCCTGACTGTACTGTCTCCTCTCCTGACTGTACTATCTCCTCTCCTGACTGTACTGTCTCCTCTCCTGACTGCACTCTCTCCTCTCCTGACTGTACTGTCTCCTCTCGTCTCCTGACTGTGCTGTCTCCTCTCCTGACTGCACTCTCTCCTCTCCTGACTCTACTGTCTCATCTCATCTCCTCTCCTGACTGTACTTTCTCCTCTCGTCTCTTGACTGTACTGTCTCCTCTCCTCTCCTGACTGTACTGCCTCCTCTCCTGACTGTACTGCCTCCTCTCCTGACTGTACTGTCTCCTCTCCTGACTGCACTCTCTCCTCGCCTGACTGTACTGTCTCCTCTCCTGACTGGACTCTCTCCTCTCCTGACTGTACTGTCTCCTCTCGTCTCCTGACTGTGCTGTCTCCTCTCCTGACTGCACTCTCTCCTCTCCTGACTGTACTGTTTCCTCTCCTGACTGTACTGTCTCCTCTCCTGACTGCACTCTCTCCTCTCCTGACTGTGCTGTCTCCTCTCCTGACTGCACTCTCTCCTCTCCTGACTGTACTGTCTCCTCTCGTCTCCTGACTGTAATGTCTCCTCTCATCTCTTGACTGTACTGGCTCCTCTCATGACTGTACTGCCTCCACTCCTGACTGTACTGTCTCCTCTCCTGACTGTACTGTTGCCTCTCCTGACTGTACTGCCTCCTCTCCTGACTGTACTGCCTCCTCTCCTGACTGTACTGTCTCCTCTCCTGACTGTACTGTCTCCTCTCCTGACTGCACTCTCTCCTCTCCTGACTGTACTGTCTCCTCTCGTCTCCTGACTGTGCTGTCGCCTCTCCTGACTGCACTCTCTCCTCTCCTGACTGTACTGTCTCCTCTCGTTTCCTGACTGTGCGGTCTCCTCTCCTGACTGTACTGCCTGCTCTCCTGACTTGACTGTCTCCTCTCTTGACTGCACTCTCTCCTCTCCTGACTGTACTGTCTCCTCTCCTGACTGTACTGTCTCCTCTCCTGACTGTACTATCTCCTCTCCTGACTGTACTGTCTCCTCTCCTGACTGCACTCTCTCCTCTCCTGACTGTACTGTCTCCTCTCGTCTCCTGACTGTGCTGTCTCCTCTCCTGACTGCACTCTCTCCTCTCCTGACTCTACTGTCTCATCTCATCTCCTCTCCTGACTGTACTTTCTCCTCTCGTCTCTTGACTGTACTGTCTCCTCTCCTCTCCTGACTGTACTGCCTCCTCTCCTGACTGTACTGCCTCCTCTCCTGACTGTACTGTCTCCTCTCCTGACTGCACTCTCTCCTCGCCTGACTGTACTGTCTCCTCTCCTGACTGGACTCTCTCCTCTCCTGACTGTACTGTCTCCTCTCGTCTCCTGACTGTGCTGTCTCCTCTCCTGACTGCACTCTCTCCTCTCCTGACTGTACTGTTTCCTCTCCTGACTGTACTGTCTCCTCTCCTGACTGCACTCTCTCCTCTCCTGACTGTGCTGTCTCCTCTCCTGACTGCACTCTCTCCTCTCCTGACTGTACTGTCTCCTCTCGTCTCCTGACTGTAATGTCTCCTCTCATCTCTTGACTGTACTGGCTCCTCTCATGACTGTACTGCCTCCACTCCTGACTGTACTGTCTCCTCTCCTGACTGTACTGTTGCCTCTCCTGACTGTACTGCCTCCTCTCCTGACTGTACTGCCTCCTCTCCTGACTGTACTGTCTCCTCTCCTGACTGTACTGTCTCCTCTCCTGACTGCACTCTCTCCTCTCCTGACTGTACTGTCTCCTCTCGTCTCCTGACTGTGCTGTCGCCTCTCCTGACTGCACTCTCTCCTCTCCTGACTGTACTGTCTCCTCTCGTTTCCTGACTGTGCGGTCTCATCTCCTGACTGTACTTTCTCCTTTCTTGACTGTACTTTCTCCTCTCCTGACTGTACCGGCTCCTCTCCTCGCTGTACTCTCTCCTATACTGACCTTACTGTCTCCGCTCCTGACTTTATTGTATCCTCTCATCTCCTGACTGTACTCTCTCCTCTCCTGACCGTCTCCTTTCCCCTGATGACTGTACTGACTACTCTCCTGACTGTACTGACTCCTCTCCTGACTGTACTCTCTCCTCTCATGACTGTACTGACTCCTCTCCTCTCCTGACTGTACTGACTCCTCTCCTCTCCTGATTGTACTGTCTCCTCTCCTGACTTTACTGCCTCCTCTCCACTCCTTACTCTACTGTCTCCTCTCCTGACTAAACGGTCTCCTCTCCTGACTGTACTGTCTAATCTCCTGACTGTACTCTCTCCTCTCTTGACTGTACTGCCTCCACTCCTGACTGTACTGCCTCCTCTCCTGACTGTACTGCCTCCTCTCCTGACTGTATTGCCTCCTCTCCTGACTGTACTGCCTCCTCTCCTGACTGCACTCTCTCCTCTCCTGACTGTACTGTCTCCTCTCCTGACTGTACTCTCTCCTCTCCTGACTGCACTCTCTCCTCTCCTGACTGTACTGTCTGCTCTCGTCTCCTGACTGTGCTGTCTCCTCTCCTGACTGCACTCTCTCCTCTCCTGACTGTACTGTCTCCTCTCGTCTCCTGACTGTAATGCCTCCTCTCATCTCCTGACTGTACTGTCTCCTCTCGTTTCCTGACTATACTGTCTTCTCTCCTCTCCTGACTGTACTGTCTCCTCTCGTCTCCTGACTGTGCTGTCTCCTCTCATGACTGTACTGACTCCTCTCCTCTCCTGACTGTACTGACTGCTCTCCTGACTGTATTCTCTCCTCTCATGACTGTACTGACTCCTCTCCTCTCCTGACTGTACTGACTCCTCTCCTCTCCTGACTGTACTGTCTCCTCTCCTGACTTTACTGTCTCCTCTCCTGACTTTACTGCCTCCTCTCCACTCCTTACTCTACTGTCTCCTCTCCTCTCCTGACTAAACTGTCTCCTCTCCTGACTGTACTGTCTAATCTCCTGACTGTACTCTCTCCTCTCTTGACTGTACTGCCTCCACTCCTGACTGTACTGTCTCAAATCCTGACTGTACTGCCTCCTCTCCTGACTGTACTGCCTCCTCTCCTGACTGTACTGTCTCCTCTCCTGACTGCACTCTCTCCTCGCCTGACTGTACTGTCTCCTCTCCTGACTGGACTCTCTCCTCTCCTGACTGTACTGTCTCCTCTCGTCTCCTGACTGTGCTGTCTCCTCTCCTGACTGCACTCTCTTCTCTCCTGACTGTACTGTCTCCTCTCCTGACTGTACTGTCTCCTCTCCTGACTGCACTCTCTCCTCCCCTGACTGTGCTGTCTCATCTCCTGACTGCTCTCTCTCCTCTCCTGACTGTACTGTCTCCTCTCGTCTCCTGACTGTAATGTCTCCTCTCATCTCCTGACTGTACTGGCTCCTCTCATGACTGTACTGGCTCCTCTCCTGACTGTACTGTTTCCTCTCCTGACTGTACTGCCTCCTCTCCTGACTGTACTGCCTGCTCTCCTGACTTGACTGTCTCCTCTCTTGACTGCACTCTCTCCTCTCCTGACTGTACTGTCTCCTCTCCTGACTGTACTGTCTCCTCTCCTGACTGTACTATCTCCTCTCCTGACTGTACTGTCTCCTCTCCTGACTGCACTCTCTCCTCTCCTGACTGTACTGTCTCCTCTCGTCTCCTGACTGTGCTGTCTCCTCTCCTGACTGCACTCTCTCCTCTCCTGACTCTACTGTCTCATCTCATCTCCTCTCCTGACTGTACTTTCTCCTCTCGTCTCTTGACTGTACTGTCTCCTCTCCTCTCCTGACTGTACTGCCTCCTCTCCTGACTGTACTGCCTCCTCTCCTGACTGTACTGTCTCCTCTCCTGACTGCACTCTCTCCTCGCCTGACTGTACTGTCTCCTCTCCTGACTGGACTCTCTCCTCTCCTGACTGTACTGTCTCCTCTCGTCTCCTGACTGTGCTGTCTCCTCTCCTGACTGCACTCTCTCCTCTCCTGACTGTACTGTTTCCTCTCCTGACTGTACTGTCTCCTCTCCTGACTGCACTCTCTCCTCTCCTGACTGTGCTGTCTCCTCTCCTGACTGCACTCTCTCCTCTCCTGACTGTACTGTCTCCTCTCGTCTCCTGACTGTAATGTCTCCTCTCATCTCTTGACTGTACTGGCTCCTCTCATGACTGTACTGCCTCCACTCCTGACTGTACTGTCTCCTCTCCTGACTGTACTGTTGCCTCTCCTGACTGTACTGCCTCCTCTCCTGACTGTACTGCCTCCTCTCCTGACTGTACTGTCTCCTCTCCTGACTGTACTGTCTCCTCTCCTGACTGCACTCTCTCCTCTCCTGACTGTACTGTCTCCTCTCGTCTCCTGACTGTGCTGTCGCCTCTCCTGACTGCACTCTCTCCTCTCCTGACTGTACTGTCTCCTCTCGTTTCCTGACTGTGCGGTCTCATCTCCTGACTGTACTTTCTCCTTTCTTGACTGTACTTTCTCCTCTCCTGACTGTACCGGCTCCTCTCCTCGCTGTACTCTCTCCTATACTGACCTTACTGTCTCCGCTCCTGACTTTATTGTATCCTCTCATCTCCTGACTGTACTCTCTCCTCTCCTGACCGTCTCCTTTCCCCTGATGACTGTACTGACTACTCTCCTGACTGTACTGACTCCTCTCCTGACTGTACTCTCTCCTCTCATGACTGTACTGACTCCTCTCCTCTCCTGACTGTACTGACTCCTCTCCTCTCCTGATTGTACTGTCTCCTCTCCTGACTTTACTGCCTCCTCTCCACTCCTTACTCTACTGTCTCCTCTCCTGACTAAACGGTCTCCTCTCCTGACTGTACTGTCTAATCTCCTGACTGTACTCTCTCCTCTCTTGACTGTACTGCCTCCACTCCTGACTGTACTGCCTCCTCTCCTGACTGTACTGCCTCCTCTCCTGACTGTATTGCCTCCTCTCCTGACTGTACTGCCTCCTCTCCTGACTGCACTCTCTCCTCTCCTGACTGTACTGTCTCCTCTCCTGACTGTACTCTCTCCTCTCCTGACTGCACTCTCTCCTCTCCTGACTGTACTGTCTGCTCTCGTCTCCTGACTGTGCTGTCTCCTCTCCTGACTGCACTCTCTCCTCTCCTGACTGTACTGTCTCCTCTCGTCTCCTGACTGTAATGCCTCCTCTCATCTCCTGACTGTACTGTCTCCTCTCGTTTCCTGACTATACTGTCTTCTCTCCTCTCCTGACTGTACTGTCTCCTCTCGTCTCCTGACTGTGCTGTCTCCTCTCATGACTGTACTGACTCCTCTCCTCTCCTGACTGTACTGACTGCTCTCCTGACTGTATTCTCTCCTCTCATGACTGTACTGACTCCTCTCCTCTCCTGACTGTACTGACTCCTCTCCTCTCCTGACTGTACTGTCTCCTCTCCTGACTTTACTGTCTCCTCTCCTGACTTTACTGCCTCCTCTCCACTCCTTACTCTACTGTCTCCTCTCCTCTCCTGACTAAACTGTCTCCTCTCCTGACTGTACTGTCTAATCTCCTGACTGTACTCTCTCCTCTCTTGACTGTACTGCCTCCACTCCTGACTGTACTGTCTCAAATCCTGACTGTACTGCCTCCTCTCCTGACTGTACTGCCTCCTCTCCTGACTGTACTGTCTCCTCTCCTGACTGCACTCTCTCCTCGCCTGACTGTACTGTCTCCTCTCCTGACTGGACTCTCTCCTCTCCTGACTGTACTGTCTCCTCTCGTCTCCTGACTGTGCTGTCTCCTCTCCTGACTGCACTCTCTTCTCTCCTGACTGTACTGTCTCCTCTCCTGACTGTACTGTCTCCTCTCCTGACTGCACTCTCTCCTCCCCTGACTGTGCTGTCTCATCTCCTGACTGCTCTCTCTCCTCTCCTGACTGTACTGTCTCCTCTCGTCTCCTGACTGTAATGTCTCCTCTCATCTCCTGACTGTACTGGCTCCTCTCATGACTGTACTGGCTCCTCTCCTGACTGTACTGTTTCCTCTCCTGACTGTACTGCCTCCTCTCCTGACTGTACTGCCTGCTCTCCTGACTTGACTGTCTCCTCTCTTGACTGCACTCTCTCCTCTCCTGACTGTACTGTCTCCTCTCCTGACTGTACTGTCTCCTCTCCTGACTGTACTATCTCCTCTCCTGACTGTACTGTCTCCTCTCCTGACTGCACTCTCTCCTCTCCTGACTGTACTGTCTCCTCTCGTCTCCTGACTGTGCTGTCTCCTCTCCTGACTGCACTCTCTCCTCTCCTGACTGTACTGTCTCCTCTCGTTTCCTGACTGTGCTGTCTCCTCTCCTGACAGCACTCTCTCCTCTCCTGACTGTACTGTCTCCTCTCGTTTCCTGACTGTACTTTCTCCTTTCTTGACTGTACTTTCTCCTCTCCTGACTGTACCGGCTCCTCTCCTCGCTGTACTCTCTCCTCTACTGACCTTACTGTCTCCTCTCCTGACTTTATTGTATCCTCTCATCTCCTGACTGTCCTCTCTCCTCTCATGACTGTACTGACTCCTCTCCTCTCCTGACTGTACTGACTCCTCTTCTCTCCTGACTGTACTGTCTCCTCTCCTGACTGCACTTTCTCCTCTCCTGACTTTACTGCCTCCTCTCCTGACTATACTGTACTGTCTCCTCTCCTGACTGTACTTTCTCCTCTTCTCTCCTGACTGTACTCTCTCCTCTCCTGACTGTACGGTCTCATCTTCTCTCCTGACTGTACTGTCTCTTCTCCTCTCCTGACTGTACTGTCTCCTCTGTTCTCCTGACTGTACTGTCTCCTCTCCTCTCCTGACTGTACTGACTCCTCTCCTCTCCTGACTGTACTGACTCCTCTCCTCTCCTGACTCTACTGTCTCATCTCATCTCCTCTCCTTACTGTACTTTCTCCTCTCGTCTCTTGACTGTACTGTCTCCTCTCCTCTCCTGACTGTACTGCCTCCTCTCCTGACTGTACTGCCTCCTCTCCTGACTGTACTGTCTCCTCTCCTGACTGCACTCTCTCCTCGCCTGACTGTACTGTCTCCTCTCCTGACTGGACTCTCTCCTCTCCTGACTGTACTGTCTCCTCTCGTCTCCTGACTGTGCTGTCTCCTCTCCTGACTGCACTCTCTCCTCTCCTGACTGTACTGTTTCCTCTCCTGACTGTACTGTCTCCTCTCCTGACTGCACTCTCTCCTCTCCTGACTGTGCTGTCTCCTCTCCTGACTGCACTCTCTCCTCTCTTTACTGTACTGTCTCCTCTCGTCTCCTGACTGTAATGTCTCCTCTCATCTCTTGACTGTACTGGCTCCTCTCATGACTGTACTGCCTCCACTCCTGACTGTACTGTCTCCTCTCCTGACTGTACTGTTTCCTCTCCTGACTGTACTGCCTCCTCTCCTGACTGTACTGCCTCCTCTCCTGACTGTACTGTCTCCTCTCCTGACTGTACTGTCTCCTCTTCTGACTGTACTGTCTCCTCTCCTGACTGTACTGTCTCCTCTCCTGACTGCACTCTCTCCTCTCCTGACTGTACTGTCTCCTCTCGTCTCCTGACTGTGCTGTCTCCTCTCCTGACTGCACTCTCTACTCTCCTGACTGTACTGTCTCCTCTCGTTTCCTGACTGTGCGGTCTCATCTCCTGACTGTACTTTCTCCTTTCTTGACTGTACTTTCTCCTCTCCTGACTGTACCGGCTCCTCTCCTCGCTGTACTCTCTCCTCTACTGACCTTACTGTCTCCTCTCCTGACTTTATTGTATCCTCTCATCTCCTGACTGTACTCTCTCCTCTCCTGACCGTCTCCTTTCCTCTGATGACTTTACTGACTACTCTCCTGACTGTACTGACTCCTCTCCTGACTGTACTCTCTCCTCTCATGACTGTACTGACTCCTCTCCTCTCCTGACTGTACTGACTCCTCTCCTCTCCTGATTGTACTGTCTCCTCTCCTGACTTTACTGCCTCCTCTCCACTCCTTACTCTACTGTCTCCTCTCCTCTCCTGACTAAACGGTCTCCTCTCCTGACTGTACTGTCTAATCTCCTGACTGTACTCTCTCCTCTCTTGACTGTACTGCCTCCTCTCCTGACTGTACTGTCTCCTCTCCTGACTGCACTCTCTCCTCTCCTGACTGTACTGTCTCCTCTCGTCTCCTGACTGTACTGTCTCCTCTCCTGACTGCACTCTCTCCTCTCCTGACTGTACTGTCTCCTCTCCTGACTGTACTCTCTCCTCTCCTGACTGCACTCTCTCCTCTCCTAACTGTACTGTCTCCTCTCGTCTCCTGACTGTGCTGTCTCCTCTCCTGACTGCACTCTCTCCTCTCCTGACTGTGCTGTCTCCTCTCCTGACTGCACTCTCTCCTCTCCTGACTGTACTGTCTCCTCTCGTCTCCTGACTGTAATGCCTCCTCTCATCTCCTGACTGTACTGTCTCCTCTCGTTTCCTGACTGTACTGTCTTCTCTCCTCTCCTGACTGTACTGTCTCCTCTCGTCTCCTGACTGTGCTGTCTCCTCTCATGACTGTACTGACTCCTCTCCTCTCCTGACTGTACTGACTGCTCTCCTGACTGTATTCTCTCCTCTCATGACTGTACTGACTCCTCTCCTCTCCTGACTGTACTGACTCCTCTCCTCTCCTGACTGTACTGTCTCCTCTCCTGACTGCACTGTCTCCTCTCCTGACTTTACTGCCTCCTCTCCACTCCTTACTCTACTGTCTCCTCTCCTCTCCTGACTAAACTGTCTCCTCTCCTGACTGTACTGTCTAATCTCCTGACTGTACTCTCTCCTCTCTTGACTGTACTGCCTCCACTCCTGACTGTACTGTCTCAAATCCTGACTGTACTGTCTCCTCTCCTGACTGTACTGCCTCCTCTCCTGACTGTACTGCCTCCTCTCCTGACTGTACTGTCTCCTCTCCTGACTGCACTCTCTCCTCGCCTGACTGTACTGTCTCCTCTCCTGACTGGACTCTCTCCTCTCCTGACTGTACTGTCTCCTCTCGTCTCCTGACTGTGCTGTCTCCTCTCCTGACTGCACTCTCTTCTCTCCTGACTGTACTGTCTCCTCTCCTGACTGTACTGTCTCCTCTCCTGACTGGACTCTCTCCTCTCCTGACTGTACTGTCTCCTCTCGTCTCCTGACTGTGCTGTCTCCTCTCCTGACTGCACTCTCTTCTCTCCTGACTGTACTGTCTCGTCTCCTGACTGTAATGTCTCCTCTCATCTCTTGACTGTACTGGCTCCTCTCATGACTGTACTGCCTCCACTCCTGACTGTACTGTCTCCTCTCCTGACTGTACTGTTTCCTCTCCTGACTGTACTGCCTCCTCTCCTGACTGTACTGCCTCCTCTCCTGACTGTACTGTCTCCTCTCCTGACTGTACTGTCTCCTCTTCTGACTGTACTGTCTCCTCTCCTGACTGTACTGTCTCCTCTCCTGACTGCACTCTCTCCTCTCCTGACTGTACTGTCTCCTCTCGTCTCCTGACTGTGCTGTCTCCTCTCCTGACTGCACTCTCTACTCTCCTGACTGTACTGTCTCCTCTCGTTTCCTGACTGTGCGGTCTCATCTCCTGACTGTACTTTCTCCTCTCCTGACTGTACTGTCTCCTCTCCTGACTGCACTCTCTCCTCTCCTGACTGTACTGTTTCCTCTCCTGACTGTACTGCCTCCTCTCCTGACTGTACTGCCTCCTCTCCTGACTGTACTGTCTCCTCTCCTGACTGTACTGTCTCCTCTTCTGACTGTACTGTCTCCTCTCCTGACTGTACTGTCTCCTCTCCTGACTGCACTCTCTCCTCTCCTGACTGTACTGTCTCCTCTCGTCTCCTGACTGTGCTGTCTCCTCTCCTGACTGCACTCTCTACTCTCCTGACTGTACTGTCTCCTCTCGTTTCCTGACTGTGCGGTCTCATCTCCTGACTGTACTTTCTCCTCTCCTGACTGTACTGTCTCCTCTCCTGACTGCACTCTCTCCTCTCCTGACTGTACTGTCTCCTCTCGTCTCCTGACTGTGCTGTCTCCTCTCCTGACTGCACTCTCTTCTCTCCTGACTGTACTGTCTCGTCTCCTGACTGTAATGTCTCCTCGCATCTCTTGACTGTACTGGCTCCTCTCATGACTGTACTGCCTCCACTCCTGACTGTACTGTCTCCTCTCCTGACTGTACTGTTTCCTCTCCTGACTGTACTGTCTCCTCTCCTGACTGTACTGTTTCCTCTCCTGACTGTACTGCCTCCTCTCCTGACTGTACTGCCTCCTCTCCTGACTGTACTGTCTCCTCTCCTGACTGTACTGTCTCCTCTTCTGACTGTACTGTCTCCTCTCCTGACTGCACTCTCTTCTCTCCTGACTGTACTGTCTCGTCTCCTGACTGTAATGTCTCCTCTCATCTCTTGACTGTACTGGCTCCTCTCATGACTGTACTGCCTCCACTCCTGACTGTACTGTCTCCTCTCCTGACTGTACTGTTTCCTCTCCTGACTGTACTGCCTCCTCTCCTGACTGTACTGCCTCCTCTCCTGACTGTACTGTCTCCTCTCCTGACTGTACTGTCTCCTCTTCTGACTGTACTGTCTCCTCTCCTGACTGTACTGTCTCCTCTCCTGACTGCACTCTCTCCTCTCCTGACTGTACTGTCTCCTCTCGTCTCCTGACTGTGCTGTCTCCTCTCCTGACTGCACTCTCTACTCTCCTGACTGTACTGTCTCCTCTCGTTTCCTGACTGTGCGGTCTCATCTCCTGACTGTACTTTCTCCTTTCTTGACTGTACTTTCTCCTCTCCTGACTGTACCGGCTCCTCTCCTCGCTGTACTCTCTCCTCTACTGACCTTACTGTCTCCTCTCCTGACTTTATTGTATCCTCTCATCTCCTGACTGTACTCTCTCCTCTCCTGACCGTCTCCTTTCCTCTGATGACTGTACTGACTACTCTCCTGACTGTACTGACTCCTCTCCTGACTGTACTCTCTCCTCTCATGACTGTACTGACTCCTCTCCTCTCCTGACTGTACTGACTCCTCTCCTCTCCTGATTGTACTGTCTCCTCTCCTGACTTTACTGCCTCCTCTCCACTCCTTACTCTACTGTCTCCTCTCCTCTCCTGACTAAACGGTCTCCTCTCCTGACTGTACTGTCTAATCTCCTGACTGTACTCTCTCCTCTCTTGACTGTACTGCCTCCTCTCCTGACTGTACTGTCTCCTCTCCTGACTGCACTCTCTCCTCTCCTGACTGTACTGTCTCCTCTCGTCTCCTGACTGTACTGTCTCCTCTCCTGACTGCACTCTCTCCTCTCCTGACTGTACTGTCTCCTCTCCTGACTGTACTCTCTCCTCTCCTGACTGCACTCTCTCCTCTCCTAACTGTACTGTCTCCTCTCGTCTCCTGACTGTGCTGTCTCCTCTCCTGACTGCACTCTCTCCTCTCCTGACTGTGCTGTCTCCTCTCCTGACTGCACTCTCTCCTCTCCTGACTGTACTGTCTCCTCTCGTCTCCTGACTGTAATGCCTCCTCTCATCTCCTGACTGTACTGTCTCCTCTCGTTTCCTGACTGTACTGTCTTCTCTCCTCTCCTGACTGTACTGTCTCCTCTCGTCTCCTGACTGTGCTGTCTCCTCTCATGACTGTACTGACTCCTCTCCTCTCCTGACTGTACTGACTGCTCTCCTGACTGTATTCTCTCCTCTCATGACTGTACTGACTCCTCTCCTCTCCTGACTGTACTGACTCCTCTCCTCTCCTGACTGTACTGTCTCCTCTCCTGACTGCACTGTCTCCTCTCCTGACTTTACTGCCTCCTCTCCACTCCTTACTCTACTGTCTCCTCTCCTCTCCTGACTAAACTGTCTCCTCTCCTGACTGTACTGTCTAATCTCCTGACTGTACTCTCTCCTCTCTTGACTGTACTGCCTCCACTCCTGACTGTACTGTCTCAAATCCTGACTGTACTGTCTCCTCTCCTGACTGTACTGCCTCCTCTCCTGACTGTACTGCCTCCTCTCCTGACTGTACTGTCTCCTCTCCTGACTGCACTCTCTCCTCGCCTGACTGTACTGTCTCCTCTCCTGACTGGACTCTCTCCTCTCCTGACTGTACTGTCTCCTCTCGTCTCCTGACTGTGCTGTCTCCTCTCCTGACTGCACTCTCTTCTCTCCTGACTGTACTGTCTCCTCTCCTGACTGTACTGTCTCCTCTCCTGACTGCACTCTCTCCTCCCCTGACTGTGCTGTCTCCTCTCCTGACTGCTCTCTCTCCTCTCCTGACTGCACTCTCTCCTCTCCTGACTGTACTGTCTCCTCTCGTTTCCTGACTGTACTTTCTCCTTTCTTGACTGTACTTTCTCCTCTCCTGACTGTACCGGCTCCTCTCCTCGCTGTACTCTCTCCTCTACTGACCTTACTGTCTCCTCTCCTGACTTTATTGTATCCTCTCATCTCCTGACTGTACTCTCTCCTCTCCTGACCGTCTCCTTTCCTCTCATGACTGTACTGACTCCACTCCATGACTGTACTGACTCCTCTCCTGACTGTCCTCTCTCCTCTCATGACTGTACTGACTCCTCTCCTCTCCTGACTGTACTGACTCCTCTTCTCTCCTGACTGTACTGTCTCCTCTCCTGACTGCACTGCCTCCTCTCCTGACTTTACTGCCTCCTCTCCTGACTATACTGTACTGTCTCCTCTCCTGACTGTACTTTCTCCTCTTCTCTCCTGACTGTACTCTCTCCTCTCCTGACTGTACGGTCTCATCTTCTCTCCTGACTGTACTGTCTCTTCTCCTCTCCTGACTGTACTGTCTCCTCTGTTCTCCTAACTGTACTGTCTCCTCTCCTCTCCTGACTGTACTGACTCCTCTCCTGTCCTGACTGTACTGACTCCTCTCCTCTCCTGACTCTACTGTCTCATCTCATCTCCTCTCCTTACTGTACTTTCTCCTCTCGTCTCTTGACTGTACTGTCTCCTCTCCTCTCCTGACTGTACTGCCTCCTCTCCTGACTGTACTGCCTCCTCTCCTGACTGTACTGTCTCCTCTCCTGACTGCACTCTCTCCTCGCCTGACTGTACTGTCTCCTCTCCTGACTGGACTCTCTCCTCTCCTGACTGTACTGTCTCCTCTCGTCTCCTGACTGTGCTGTCTCCTCTCCTGACTGCACTCTCTCCTCTCCTGACTGTACTGTTTCCTCTCCTGACTGTACTGTCTCCTCTCCTGACTGCACTCTCTCCTCTCCTGACTGTGCTGTCTCCTCTCCTGACTGCACTCTCTCCTCTCCTGACTGTACTGTCTCCTCTCGTCTCCTGACTGTAATGTCTCCTCTCATCTCTTGACTGTACTGGCTCCTCTCATGACTGTACTGCCTCCACTCCTGACTGTACTGTCTCCTCTCCTGACTGTACTGTTTCCTCTCCTGACTGTACTGCCTCCTCTCCTGACTGTACTGCCTCCTCTCCTGACTGTACTGTCTCCTCTCCTGACTGTACTGTCTCCTCTTCTGACTGTACTGTCTCCTCTCCTGACTGTACTGTCTCCTCTCCTGACTGCACTCTCTCCTCTCCTGACTGTACTGTCTCCTCTCGTCTCCTGACTGTGCTGTCTCCTCTCCTGACTGCACTCTCTCCTCTCCTGACTGTACTGTCTCCTCTCGTTTCCTGACTGTGCGGTCTCATCTCCTGACTGTACTTTCTCCTTTCTTGACTGTACTTTCTCCTCTCCTGACTGTACCGGCTCCTCTCCTCGCTGTACTCTCTCCTCTACTGACCTTACTGTCTCCTCTCCTGACTTTATTGTATCCTCTCATCTCCTGACTGTACTCTCTCCTCTCCTGACCGTCTCCTTTCCTCTGATGACTGTACTGACTACTCTCCTGACTGCGCTCTCTCCTCTCCTGACTGTACTCTCTCCTCTCCTGACTGTGCTGTCTCCTCTCCTGACTGTACTGTCTCCTCTCCTGACTGCACTCTCTCCTCTCCTGACTGTACTGTCTCCTCTCGTCTCCTGACTGTGCTGTCTCCTCTCCTGACTGCACTCTCTCCTCTCCTGACTGTACTGTCTCCTCTCCTGACTGTACTCTCTCCTCTCCTGACTGCACTCTCTCCTCTCCTGACTGTACTGTCTCCTCTCGTCTCCTGACTGTGCTGTCTCCTCTCCTGACTGCACTCTCTCCTCTCCTGACTGTGCTGTCTCCTCTCCTGACTGCACTCTCTCCTCTCCTGACTGTACTGTCTCCTCTCGTCTCCTGACTGTAATGTCTCCTCTCATCTCCTGACTGTACTGGCTCCTCTCATCTCCTGACTGTAATGTCTCCTCTCGTTTCCTGACTGTACTGTCTTCTCTCCTCTCCTGACTGTACTGTCTCCTCTCGTCTCCTGACTGTGCTGTCTCCTCTCATGACTGTACTGACTCCTCTCCTCTCCTGACTGTACTGACTGCTCTCCTGACTGTATTCTCTCCTCTCATGACTGTACTGACTCCTCTCCTCTCCTGACTGTACTGACTCCTCTCCTCTCCTGACTTTACTGCCTCCTCTCCACTCCTTACTCTACTGTCTCCTCTCCTCTCCTGACTAAACTGTCTCCTCTCCTGACTGTACTGTCTAATCTCCTGACTGTACTCTCTCCTCTCTTGACTGTACTGCCTCCACTCCTGACTGTACTGTCTCAAATCCTGACTGTACTGTCTCCTCTCCTGACTGTACTGCCTCCTCTCCTGACTGTACTGCCTCCTCTCCTGACTGTACTGTCTCCTCTCCTGACTGCACTCTCTCCTCGCCTGACTCTACTGTCTCCTCTCCTGACTGGACTCTCTCCTCTCCTGACTGTACTGCCTCCTCTCCTGACTGTACTGCCTCCTCTCCTGACTGTACTGTCTCCTCTCTTGACTGCACTCTCTCCTCTCCTGACTGTACTGTCTCCTCTCCTGACTGTACTGTCTCCTCTCCTGACTGTACTATCTCCTCTCCTGACTGTACTGTCTCCTCTCCTGACTGCACTCTCTCCTCTCCTGACTGTACTGTCTCCTCTCGTCTCCTGA
Source organism: Oncorhynchus mykiss (assembly GCF_057628025.1). Classification (NCBI taxonomy): domain Eukaryota; kingdom Metazoa; phylum Chordata; class Actinopteri; order Salmoniformes; family Salmonidae; genus Oncorhynchus; species Oncorhynchus mykiss. The sequence goes on from NC_143043.1 coordinate 35,537,342, forward strand.
CTGTGCTGTCTCCTCTCCTGACTGCACTCTCTCCTCTCCTGACTGTACTGTCTCCTCTCGTTTCCTGACTGTGCTGTCTCCTCTCCTGACTGCACTCTCTCCTCT